>NC_133369.1:50846642-51014618 GCF_049309525.1 Garra rufa
GTTGACTTTAAAATGTAACCCTTTCAATTCAGTAAACTTTAAATCCAAACTGGCTGAGGGTTACTGTAAATGCATGTGCCAACTGGGCACCGTCTTCCTTATTGATTCTTAGTTATGTAGCGCTTAAGAGTGATGTCTTATAACAGGAGTCACCAGCAAAGCAATATCCACATACAAATTGTACAGATAGGTAACAATGACATTTAAGCAGAAGTGGTGGACGTAATGCAAGCAATAATAACATTTTGTTCTCATCATCAGAATATAGGGAAAATGTAGCATATTGGTTCACAGTTGGCATTTATCTGAAGTCCTTGCAGGGGATTAGGTTTATAGCAAACTCCTTCTAGAGATTTAATGAAATCAACATTATATTTGATCAGTCTGTTCTAGAGGCCTTAGAGACGTTAAATTGTGAACATCTTTAGTTTTCATTAAAGGGCGTGTCCGTGGTGACCTGACAAAGTTTGATGTTTCGCCATAGACATAGAAGTTGTTATAACTTAGAGTAGAGAGCCATCCTACAGACCATCTTTGAACAAAAAATGCACATACTGTATGTAGTGTAATTACATAAATATGTCTGATCTTTGAGAGTCTGATATTTTGAGAAAATATAAAGGGTCACTAAGTCTTTCATTGTTTGTATTTTGCAGTTGTTGTTTTTTATTTATTTTTTACTTAACTGTACCATGAACTTGTCCTATTCAGTCACATAGGAAAAGATTTTAAAAAATACAACTTTTTAGCATGATCAATTTATCTTCATTGATAGACAATATTTACATAGTGTTATTTATTGAATATAAAATTATAATAATTAAAAATTTCAAGACAAACTTTGACAACAAAACAAACATTGCTGTTATCTCTTCAAAACATCTGAAAACCATCATTTTAAGATCAGTTATATATATATCGCCCCATTAAAATACTCAACTTGATTTTTAAAGATATTTTGAAGGAATGAAGCATTTATAGAGCACTTTATTGTGTATTGCTGTACACCCACATGAACTGTGTTCATGTTCATGTTAATTCACAGTACATAAACTATATATGAATACTTTTTTTTAGCTTAATATTAATTAACATTAATAAATGCTATTTATTTATTTATTGGTCATGTTAACTAATATAGTTAATTTTAACAAATGAAACTGGATGGCAACATTTTATATTTTGTGTGTATGTGTCTGTGTGTTGATTTTAAAGTCTAACCCTTTCAATTCTGTAAACTTAAAATCCAAACTAGCAGATGGTTACTGTGAATGCATGTGCCAACTGGGCACCGTCTTCCTTATTGATTCTTAGTTATGTAGCGCTTAAGAGTGATGTCTTATAACAGGAGTCACCAGCAAAGCAATATCCACACAAAAATTGTACAGATAGGTAACAATGACATTTAAGCAGAAGTGGTGGACGTAAAGGAAGCAATAATAACATTTTGTTATCATCATAAATCATGTTTTTATCATCATCATCAGAAAATAGGGAAAATGTAGCATTCCTACAGTCACTAAACTCTGTACATATATTGTTCTCATCAATTTGGACAACTTTCTAAATCAAACTCATTAGCTGAGACCAACAGGAAGCCGGCTATTTTGATTTGAATGTGGATTTTTGGAAAAATCAGGCTGTAAACAAATGCACACTACTTCTAAGAACAACCAGCTGTTCACACCAAACTTTTTTAACATGAAGAGAATATTCTGAAGATGTTAAATTGCGACCGGATTTTGGATATCTTGAACGGTGTGGACGTGGTGATTTTTTAAAGATATAGTAAAAAATATTTTTATATCTTTAAAGTGCAGCATCCAAACTCTTTAAAACTTTTTTCACACAGAGATCTAATCATTCTGAGCAAGTGCTGGAAATAAAAAATGTATACAAGCTTCTATGAATTAAAGAAAATTTAAAAAAGAACTCAGAAACCTGCTGTCACTCTGGTGAATGTCTCTACAGTATGTGTGTGCATTCAGTCAGGCACAGAGAAGCTCATTATTGCAGGGGGGAGGGGTGAGAGGCAGAGAGGGTGACAGAGTAGAGAGCCATCCTACAGACCATCTTTGAACAAAATGCACATACTGTATGTAGTGTAATTACATAAATATGTCTGATCTTTGAGAGTCTGATATTTTGAGAAAATATAAAGGGTCACTAAGTCTTTCATTGTTCATTTTTTGCAGTTGTTGTTTTTTATTTATTTTTTACTTAACTGTACCATGAACTTGTCCTATTCAGTCACATAGCAAAAGATTTTAAAAAATACTTTTTTATACTTTTTAGCATGATCAATTTATCTTCATTGATAGACAATATTTACATAGTGTTATTTATTGAATATAAAATCATAATAATAAAAAATTAAGACAAACTTTGACAACAAAACAAACGTTACTGTTATCTCTTCAAAACATCTGAAAACCATAATTTTAAGATCAGTTATATATATGTATCACCCCGTTAAAATACTCAACTTGATTTTTAAAGATATTTTGAAAGAATGAAGCGTTTATAGAGCACTTTATTGTGTATTGCTGTACACCCACATGAACTGTGTTCATGTTCATGTTAATTCACAGTACATAAACTTTATATGAATACTTTTTTTAGCTTAATATTAATTAACATTAATAAATGCTATTTATTTATTGGTCATGTTAACTGATATAGTTAATTTTAACAAATGAAACTGGATGGCAACATTTTATATTTTGTGTGTATGTGTCTGTGTGTTGATTTTAAAGTGTAACCCTTTCAATTCTGTAAACTTAAAATCCAAACTAGCAGATGGTTACTGTGAATGCATGTGCCAACTGGGCACCGTCTTCCTTATTGATTCTTAGTTATGACAACAATTGATTTTATACAAAAATATATTATACAAAAATTGTACAGATAGGTAACAATGACATTTAAGCAGAAGTGGTGGATATAAAGGAAGCAATAATAACATTTTGCTATCATCATGAATTACATGTTCTTATTTGTAGCATACTGGTTCACAGTTGGCATCTATCTGAAGTCCTTGCATTGATTGCATTTAATTAAATCAACATTATATTTGGTCAGTCTGATCTTGAGGCCTTAGAGATGTTAAATTGTGAAGATCTTGAGTTTTCATTAAAGGGCATGTCCGTGGTGGCCTGACAAAGTTTGATGTTTCTGCATAGACATAGAAGTGGTTATAACTTAGCCTGAAAATGTCTGATCTGCCACAAAATTCAAAGGTTTGGTAAGAGTCCTGGCCTGAAGACACCTAAAGACCAATATTCAGATATTATCATAGCGCCACCTGTTGGCAGCAGGATATCTCATATATTTCACTAACTCAAACACACCAAGGTCAATCTGCACCAAACTTCATATGTTTGATAATAGTGCTGGCCTGAACACATCTACATGTCAATAATCAGTTATAGGCATAGCGCCACCATCTGGCAGCAGCAATTTTGGCACATTTAAATGACTTATGACATATTTTTTCTATATTTACTGTATTAAAAGCATACTGCCCACCGATTGCTGTTTTCCTGAAGCCACAGGTCGGCGGTGAGCCCGGGTGCGAGGGCCCGTTCATCGCTGCTCGCAGCTTTAATTAGGGCCCGAGCCCAAAAGGGCGAAGGCCCTATTGTTCTTCTAAGGGTTCTTATTTTTTTTTTTTTTTTTAAATCTTCTGGGCACTTTTGGGGGCCTTAACATACTCAAAAACTCTTGAAAATTTGCACACACGTCGGAATCTGCGGCCATCAGGACGCCACTGAGGCTGGGACCCGGGCGTGGTTCAGGGCCTCTACAGCGCCCCCTGGAACACAGTTTGAAAACTTGATGTACTGCGCACACATACTTGCACGTATTGATATGAAACTCGGTACACATATAGATCTCACTGAGCCAAACAACTTTTGTACTCTATGTCATGGGCTGAACGCAACAGGAAGTGAGATATTTAGGGCTGTTTAAAAAGCGCATGCTCTGGAATTTAACGTACTCCTCCCAGGGTTTCCATAGGATTGTCACCAAACTCGGTCAGCATGATCTCAAGACATTGGGGACGCTAAATTGCGAGGGGATTTTTGATATCTCGAACGGTTTGGCCGTGGCAAGGCGACAAAGTTATGGCGAGAAATGAGAAACAGGAAGTGTCTAATTACTGTTGCACACATTGCTTGATTCTTATGAAACTTCACCAGTTTGTTCGTTGTATGATGCCGATTCCATAAATGTGACTATTATGAGTCAAAGTTATAGCGCCACCAACTGGCAGCAGGAAGCGTGTCATTTTCAAAATCCTTTGAAATCAGCCTCTTAATTTTACTTGATTTTCTTCAAACTTCATCAAAATAATGTCAAAACACGGCCGATGAGAATATGTAAAGGGGTCGATGATAAATCAAATGCTGTTGCCATGGCAACGTGTCAAACTTTAAAATTTTATTCCTGTCTTTTCGAGGCAGATAACATGCTTAGAATTTCATTAAACTCAACACACACGTCAATATTAATGATAGTTAGACACTGGCAAAAGGTCATAAATGGGCGTGGAGCAGGCACTCTATAGCGCCATCTTTTGACAAAAGTTGGGGGGTTAGTTTTTCCTACAGTCACCAAACTCTGTACATATATTGTTCTCATCAATCTGGACAACTTTCTAAATCAAACTCATTAGCTAAGACCAACAGGAAGCCGGCTATTTTGATTTGAATGTGGATTTTTGGAAAAATCAGGCTGTAAACAAATTCACACTCCTTCTAAGAAAAATAAGGTATTCACACCAAACTTTTTTAACATGAAGAGAAGATTCTGAAGATGTTAAATTGCGAGGGAATTTGGGATATCTTGAACGGTGTTGACGTGGTGATTTTTTAAAGATGTAGTAAAAAACATAACCGTAATTTTTTTATATCTTTAAAGTGCAGCATCCAAACTCTTTACAACTTTTTTCACACAGAGATCTTATCATTCTGAGCAAGTGGTGTAAATATCAATTTTATACAAGCTTCTATGAATTAAAGAAAATTAAAAAAAGAAATTAGAAACCTGCTGTCACTCTGCCTGTGCCTGTCTGTGTTCAGTCACCATTGAGTCACTGAAGAGTGACTGAAGGGGGGAGGGGTGTAAGGGAGAGAGACCAGTGGAACATGCTGTTTTGCTTAAGACCATCTTTGAGGAAGATGCACATTGCTGTAGCGTAATCGACATAAATATGTCTGATATTTTGAGAAAATATAAAGGGTCATTAAATCTTTCATTGTTTGTATTTTACAGTTGTGGTTTTTATTTATTTTTACTGAACTGTACCATGAACTTGTCCTATTCAGTCACATAGCAAAAGATTAAGAAAAATACAACTTTTAAGCATGAGTGAATAATCTTCATTGTAGACAATATTTTCATAGTGTTATTTATTGAATATAAAATTATAATAATTAAAAATTTCAAGACAAACTTTGACAACAAAACAAACTTTGCTGTTATCTGTTCAAAACATCCGAAAACCATCATTTTAAGATCAGTTATATATATATCGCCCCATTAAAACACTCAACTTGATTTTTAAAGATATTTTGAAAGAATTAAGCGTTTATAGAGCACTTTGTGTATTGCTGTACACCCACATGAACTGTGTTCATGTTCATGTTAATTCACAGTACATAAACTAAAAGATACTAATTTACCTTTAAACAATATATGAATACTTTTTTTTAGCTTAATATTAATTAACATAAATAAATGCTATTTAATTATTGTTCATGTTAACTAATACAGTTAATGTTAACAAATGAAACTGGATGGCAACATTTTATATATTGTGTGTATGTGTCTCTGTGTTGATTTTAAAGTGTAACCCTTTCAATTCAGTAAACTTAAAATCCAAACTAGCAGAGGGTTACTGTGAATGCATTTGCCAACTGTACTCCGTTTTCCTTATTGATTCTTAGTTATGTAGCGCTTAAGAGTGATTTCTTATAACAGGAGTCACCAGCAAAGCAATATCCACATACAAATTGTACAGATAGGTAACGATTTAAGCAGAAGTGGTGAATGTAATGCAAGCAATAATAACATTTTGTTATCATCATGAATTACATGTTCTTATCATCATCATCAGAATATAGGGAAAATGTTCACATTTGGTTCACAGTTGGCATTATCTGAAGTCCTTGCAGGGGATTAGGTTTATAGCAAACTCCTCCTAGACATTTAATGAAATCAACATTATATTTGGTCAGTCTGATCTAGAGGCCTTAGAGATGTTAAATTGTGAAGATCTTGAGTTTCAGTAAAGGGCGTGTCCGTGGCGGCCTGACAAAGTTTGTTGTTTTGCCATGGACATAGGTGTAATAACTCAGCCATAAAATGTCTGATCTGCCTCAAACTTCAGAGGTTTGGTAAGAGTCCTGGCCTGAAGACACCTAAAGGCCAATATTCAGATATTATCTTAGCCACCTGTTGACACCAGGATATATCATATCTTTCACTAACTCAAACATACCAAGGTCAATCTGCACCAAACTTCATATGTTTGATAATAGTGCTGGCCTGAACACATCTACATGCCATTTATAGGCATAGCGCCACCAGCTGCCAATGGGAAGTTTGGCACATTTAAATGACTTATGACATATTTTCATATATTTACTGTATTAAAAGCATACTGCCCACCGTTTGCTGTTTTCCTAAAGCCACCGGTCGGCGGTGAGCCCGGGTGCGAGGGCCCGTTCATCGCTGCTTGCAGCTTTAATTTTTTATTTATTTTTTTTTTGTTAACCTTCCGGGCACTTAAGGGGGTCTTAACATACTCAAAAACTCTTGAAAATTTGCACACATGTCGGAATCTGCGGCCATCAGGACGTCACAGAGGCTGGTACCGGGGCGTGGCAAGGGGACTCTACAGCGCCCCCTGGAATTTTGAGGGCCATATAGCACACATACTTGAACGTACACATATGAAACTCGGTACACATATAGAACTCATTGAGCTGAACCACTTTTGTACTCTATGTCATTTTCTCAACGCAACAGGAAGTGAGATATTTAGGGCTGTGTAAAAAGCGCATGCTCTGGAATTTAACGTACTCCTCCCAGGATTTCCATACGATTGTCACCAAACTCGGTCAGCATGATCTCAAGACATTGGGGACGCTAAATTGCGAGGGGATTTTTGATATCTCGAACGGTTTGGCCGTGGCAAGGCGACAAAGTTATGGCGAGAAATGAGAAACAGGAAGTGTCTAATAACTGTTGCACACATTGCCGGATTCTGATGAAACTTCACCAGATTGTTCGTTGTATGATGCTGATTCCATAAATGTGACTATTATAAGTCAAAGTTATAGCGCCACCAACTGGCAGCAGGAAGCGTGTCATTTTCAAAATGCTTTGAAATCAGCCTCTTAATTTTACTTGATTTTCTTTAAACTTCATCAAAATCATGTCAAAACACGGCCGATAAGAATATGTAAAGGGGTCGATGATAAATCAAATGCTGTTGCCATGGCAACGTGTCAAACTTTAAAATTAGATTCCTGTCTTTTCGAAGCAGATAACATGCTAAGAATTTCATGAAACTCAACACACACATCAATATTAATGATAGTTAGACACTGGCAAAAGGTCATAAATGGGCGTGGAGCAGGCACTCTATAGCGCCATCTTTTGACAAAAGTTGGGGGGTTAGTTTTTCCTACAGTCACCAAACTCTGTACATATATTGTTCTCATCAATCTGGACAACTTTCTAAATTAAACTCATTAGCTAAGACCAACAGGAAGCCAGATATTTCCATTTGAATGTGTTTTTTTGGAAAAATCAGGCTGTAAACAAATTCACACTTCTTCTAAGAACAACCAGCTATTCACACCAAACTTTTTTAACATGAAGAGAAGATTCTGAAGATGTTAAATTGCGAGCGGATATTGGATATCTTGAACGGTGTTGACGTGGTGATTTTTTAAAGATGTAGTAAAAAACATAACCGTCATTTTTTTATATCTTTAAAGTGCAGCATCCAAACTCTTTACAACTTTTTTCACACAGGGATCTAATCATTCTGAGCAAGTGCTGGAAATATAAATTTTATACAAGCTTCAATGAATTAAAGAAAATTAAAAAAATAACTCAGAAACCTGCTGTCACTCTGGTGAATGTCTCTACAGTATGTGTGTGCGTTCAGTCAGGCACAGAGAAGCTCATTATTGCAGGGGGGAGGGGTGAGAGGCAGAGAGGGTGACAGAGTAGAGAGCCATCCTACAGACCATCTTTGAACAAAAAATGCACATATGTATTGTAATTACATAAATATGTCTGATCTTTGAGAGTCTGATATTTTGAGAAAATATAAAGGGTCACTAAGTCTTTCATTGTTCGTATTTTGCAGTTGTTGATTTTATTTATTTTTTACTTAACTGTACCATGAACTTGTCCTATTCAGTCACATAGCAAAAGATTTAAAAAAATACAACTTTTTAGCATGATCAATTTATCTTCATTGATAGACAATATTTACATAGTGTTATTTATTGAATATAAAATAATAATAATAAAAAATTAAGACAAACTTTGACAACAAAACAAACGTTACTGTTATCTCTTCAAAACATCTGAAAACCATAATTTTAAGATAAGTTATATATATATATGTATCACCCCGTTAAAATACTCAACTTGATTTTTAAAGATATTTTGAAAGAATGAAGCGTTTATAGAGCACTTTATTGTGTATTGCTGTACACCCACATGAACTGTGTTCATGTTCATGTTAATACACAGTACATAAACTTTATATGAATACTTCTTTTAGCTTAATATTAATTAACATTAATAAATGCTATTTATTTATTGGTCATGTTAACTAATATAGTTAATTTTAACAAATGAAACTGGATGGCAACATTTTATATTTTGTGTGTATGTGTCTGTGTGTTGATTTTAAAGTCTAACCCTTTCAATTCTGTAAACTTAAAATCCAAACTAGCAGAGGGTTACTGTGAATGCATGTGCCAACTGGGCACTGTTTTCCTTATTGATTCTTAGTTATGTAGCGCTTAAGAGTGATGCCTTGTAACAGGAGGAGTCACCAGCAAAGCAATATCCACACAAAACTTGTACAGATAGGTAACAATGACATTTAAGCAGAAGTGGTGGACGTAAAGCAAGCAATAATAACATTTTGTTATCATCATGAATCATGTTCTTATCATCATCATCAGAGTATAGGGAAAATTTTGCATATTGGTTCACAGTTGGCATTATCTGAAGTCCTTGCATTGATTGCATTTAATTAAATCAACATTATATTTGGTCAGTCTGATCTTGAGGCCTTAGAGATGTTGAATTGTGAGGATCTTGAGTTTTCATTGAGTTGTTATAACTTAGCCATAAAATGTCTGATCTGCCACAAAATTCACAGGTTTGGTAAGAGTCCTGGCCTGAAGACACCTAAAGGCCAATATTCAGATATTATCATAGCGCCACTTGTTGGCAGCAGGATATATCATATCTTTCACTAACTCAAACATACCAAGGTCAATCTGCACCAAACTTCATATGTTTGATAATAGTGCTGGCCTGAACACATCTACATGCCAATAATCAGTTATAGGCATAGCGCCACCATCTGGCAGCGGCAAGTTTGGCACATTTAAATGACTTATGACATATTTTTTCTATATTTACTGTTTTAAAAGCATACTGCCCACCGTTTGCTGATTTCCTGAAGCCACCGGTCGGCGGTGAGCCCAGGTGCGAGGGCCCGTTCATCGCTGCTCGCAGCTTTAATTCTTCTTCTTCTTCTTCTCCAAAATGAAAAGTCTTTTTGAGGGCCTAAACATGCCCGAAAACTCACGAAACTTTGCACATGCATCAGACCTGGCGATAATTTACATCTGATATGGTTTTCAAAAGTGGGTGTGGAAAAATGGCTCGATAGCGCCACCTATAAAATTTCAACGGAGTGCGCCTCGAGGTACGTTTCACGTACATTTACGAAACTCGGTACACATATGTAACACACCAATACCTACAAAAAAGTCTCCTGGTGCAACATTAGAAACCCAACAGGAAGTCCGTTATATTGAATTTCCTGTATGATTTTTGTGCAGTTTTTGCCATTTTCAGGCCTCGTACTTTAACGAACTCCTCCTACAGTTTTTATCCGATCATCTTCAAATTTGCTGAGTGTCATCATAAGGCCTTTGCGATGTTAAATTGCGAAGCTTTAGAGTTTTCGTCGATGGGCGTGTCCGTGGCGGCCTGACAAACTTTGATGTTTCGCCATGAAAAAGGAAGTTGCTATAACTCAGGCATACGATGTCCAATCTGCCTCAAACTTCACATGTTTGATGACAGTCCGGTCCTGAACACATGTCAGTGCCCAAATTCAGTTATAGTCATAGCGCCACCTGCTGACAACAGGAAATGACATGTTTAACACTGTCACGGACTCTTAGCAACATATTGAAAAGCGTTAACAAGTCGTAAATAGGCTAGCAACATGCTACAAACATGCTAAAACATGCTAGCAACACTTAGCTAAGAGCTAAAGCATGCTATTAATACAAATACAAAAGGAAATTGCTGTAACTCATGTATATACTGTTGAATCTGACCCAAACTTAATATTCAACATGCTACAAAAATAATAAAGCATGCTAGCAACACTTAGCTAATATGCTAAAGCATGCTAATAATACAATAAAACAGGAAGTTACTCTAACTCAGGCATACCATGTCCAATCAGCCCCATACTTAACATGTTTGATAAGAATCCTGGCCTAAACACACGCCCATGCCTGTATTCAGTTATAGTCATAGCGCCACCAGCTGGTAACAGGAAGCCATATGTTTAATACTTTTGTGGATGACTAGCAACATTTTAAAAAAAATTCAACAACTGTTAAAAAGGGTAGAAACATGCTAGAAACATGCTATAACATGTTAGCAACATTTAGCTAAGTGCTAAAGCATGCTATTAATGCAATGAAACAGGAAGTTACTGTAACTCAGGCATGCAATGTCCAATCAGCCCCAAACTTCACATGTTTGATAACAGTCGTGACCTGAAGATGTCTACATGCCAATATTCAGTTATAGTTATAGCGCCACCTACTGTCAACAGGAAGTGACATGTTTAACACTGTGACACAGTATTAGCAACACACTAAAAAAGCCATTGAGTGCTAAACTAGTTTAAAACGTACTCAAACATGCTAGCAACACTTACTTAGTGCTAAAGCATGTTGTTAAAGACATAAAACAGGAAGTTACTGTAACTCAGACATGCAATGTCCAATCAGCCCCAAACTTCACGTTTGATAAGAGTCCTGGCCTGAAGATATATACATGCCCATATTCAGTTATAGTCACAGCGCCACCTGCTGACAACAGGAAGTGACGTTTAATGGTGTTACGGACTCCTAGCAACATAATAAAAAGCGTCAGCAAGTTTTAAATAGGCTAGCATCATGCTAGAATCATGTTAAAACATGCTAGCAACACTTAGCTGAGAGCTAAAGCATGATATTAATACAAAGAAAAATAAGTGTAACTCATGCATACAATGTCCAATCTGACCCAAGCTTAATATGTTTGATAAGAGTCCTGGTCTGAACACAAGCCCATGCCCATATTCAGTTATAGTGATAGTGCCACCTGCTGGCAACAGGAAGTCACATGTTTAATACTGTTGTGGATGCCCAGCAACATTTTAAAAATATCAACAAGTGTTAAATAGGGTAGCAACATGCTAGAAACATGTTAGCAACATTTAGCTAAGTGCTAAAGCATACTCTTAATGCAATGAAACAGGAAGTTACTGTAACTCAGGCATGCAATGTCCAATCAGCCCCAAACTTAATATGTTTGATAAGAGTCTTGGCCTGAATACATTTACATGCCAATATTTAGTTATAGTCATAGCGCCACCAGCTGGCAACAGCAAATTACTTGTTTTACACTAACTTAAGCATGCAATGTACAATTTGCACCAAACTTGACATGTTTGCCAATAGTCCTGGCCTGAAGACATCTAAAAGCCAATATTTTGTAATAGCGCCACCTGTTGGCAGCAGGATATGTCATGACTTACACTCAAGCATGCCATGTTCAAGCTTCACCAAACTTCATATGTTTGATAAAAGCACTGGCCTGAACACATCTGCATGCCAATATTCAGTTATAGGCATAGCGCCACCAGCTGGCAGAAGGAAGATTGGCACATATCAATGACTTTGACATATTCCTCCTACATTTTCTGTGTTAATAGCATAGTGCCCACCATTCGCCACCGATCGGCGGTGAGCCCGAGTGCGAGGGCCCTACCATCGCTGCTTGCAGCTTTAATTATTATTATTATTATTATTATTATTAGGGCCCGAGCACCGATGGTGTGAGGACCCTATTGGATCTGCTTCGTTTATTATTATTATTATTATTATTATTCTTCTCCAAAATGAATCGCATTTTTGAGGGCTTAGACATACCCGAAAACTCATGAAACTTCGCACACACATCAGACCTGGCGAAAATTTACGTCTGATATGGGTTGCAGAAGTGGGTGTGGCAAAACGGCTCGACAGCGCCACCTTTACACGTTCCGCGGTGTGCGCATTCAACTGTGATTCACGTACATGCACGAAAATAGGTACACAGATGTAACACACCAATACCTACAAAAAAGCCTCTTGGAGCAAAATTTGACACCCAACAGGAAGTCGGTTATTTTTAATTTTCTCAGCAAAATTTGTGTCATTTTTGCCATTTTCAGGCCTCGTACTTGAACGAACTCCTCCTAGAGATTTATTCGGATCAACGGCAAATTTGGTGAGTCTAATCTAAAGCCCTTTGTGACGTTAAATTGCGAAGATCTAGAGTTTTCATCGGAGGGCGTGTCCGTGGCGGCCTGGCAAATTTCGATGCTTCGCCATGAAAAAGGAAGTTGCTATAACTCAGGCATAAAATGCCCGATCTGCCCCAAACTTCACATGTGTGATAACACTCCTGACCTGATGACATCTACATGTCCATATTCTGTTTTACTCATAGCGCCACCTGCTGGCACCAGGAAGTGTCATGCTGTACTCTGCAACAAACTCCTCCAAAAGATTTAATCAGATCAACACCAAAATCGGTCAGTCTAATATAAAGGCCTTAATGATGTTAAATAGCGAAGATCTTGAGTTTTCGTTGAAGGGTGTGTCCGTGGCGACCTGGCAAATTTCTTGGTCTCGCCATGGATATAAAACTTGTTATAACTCAGCCATAAAATGTCCGATTTGCCTCAAACTTCACATGTTCGATAAGAGTCCTGGCCTGAACCAATCTGAAGGCCTATATTCTATTATAATCACAGCGCCACCTGTTGGCAATAGGAAATGACTTGTACCAAACTCCTCCTAGAGATTTAATGATATCAACATTATATTTGGTCAGTCTGATCTCGAGGCCTTAGAGATGTTAAATTGTGAAGATCTTGAGTTTTCGTTAAAGGGCGTGTCCATGGCGGCCTGACAAAGTTTGATGTTTCGCCATGGACATAAAAGTTGTTATAACTCAGCCATAAAATGTCCGATCTGCCTCAAACTTCACATGTTTGGTAAAAGTCCTGGCCTGAAGACATCTAAAGGCCAATATACAGATATTATTATAGCGCCACCTATTGGCAGCAGGATATATCATATCTTGCACTAACTCACACATACCAAGGTCAATCTGCACCAAACTTCATATGTTTGATCAAAGTGCTGGCCTGAACACATCTACATGCCAATAATCAGTTATAGGCATAGCGCCACCAGCTGGCAGCAGGAAGTTTGGCACATTTAAGTGACTTTGATCTATTTTTCCTACATTTACTGTATTAAAAGCATACTGCCCACTGTTTGCTGTGTTCCTAAAGCCACCGGTTGGCGGTGAGCCCGTGTGCGAGGGCCCGTTCATCGCTGCTTGCAGCTTTAATTATTATTATTATTATTATTATTCTCCAAAATGAATCGCATTTTTGAGGGCTTAGACATACCCGAAAACTCATGAAACTTTGCACACACATCAAACCTGGCGAAAATTTACGTCTGATATGGGTTTCAGAAGTGGGTGTGGCAAAATGGCTCAACAGCGCCACCTTTAGACGTTCAGCGGTGTGCGCTTTCAGCTGTGATTCACGTACATGCACGGAAATCGGTACACACATGTAACACACCAATACCTACAAAAAAGCCTCTTGGAGCAAAATCCGGAACCCAACAGGAAGTCGGTTAATATTAATATTCTCAACAAAATTTGTGTCATTTTTGCCATTTTCAGGCGTCATACTTGAACGAACTTCTCCTAGAGATTTATTCGGATCAACGCCAAATTTGCAGAGTCTAGTCTAAAGCCCTTTGTGACGTTAAATTGTGAAGATCTAGAGTTTTCATCGGAGGGCGTGTCCATGGCGGCCTCGCAAATTTCGATGTTTCGCCATAAAAAAGGAAGTTGCTATAACTCAGGCATACAATGTCCGATCTGTCCCAAACTTCTCATGTGTGATAACACTCCTGACCTGATGACATCTACATGCCCATATTCAGTTTTACTCATAGCGCCACCTGCTGGCAACAGGAAGTGTCATGCTGTACTCTGCAACAAACTCCTCAAAGAGATTTAATCAGATCAACACCAAAATCGGTCAGTCTAATAAAAAGGCTTTAGTGATGTTAAATTGCGAAGATCTTGAGTTTTTGTTGAAGGGCGTGTCCGTGGCGGCCTGACAAATTTCGAGGTCTCGCCATAGATATAAAACTTGTTATAACTCAGCCATAAAATGTCCGATTTGCCTCAAACTTCACATGTTCAATAAGAGTCCTGGCCTGAACACATCTGAAGGCCAATATTCTATTATAATCACAGCGCCTCCTGTTGGCAACAGGAAATGACTTGTAGCAAACTCCTCCTAGAGATTTAATGATATCAACATTATATTTGGTCAGTCTGATCTAGAGGCCTTAGAGATGTTAAATTGCGAAGATCTTGAGTTTTCGTTATAGGGCGTGTCTGTGGCGGCGTGACAAAGTTTGATGTTTCGCCATGGACATAGAAGTTGTTATAACTCAGCCATAAAATGTCTGATCTGCCTCAAACTTCACAGGTTTGGTAAGAGTCCTGGCCTGAAGATACCTAATGGCCAATATTCAGATATTATCATAGCGCCACCTGTTGGCAGCAGGATATATCATATCTTTCACTAACTCAAACATACCAAGGCCAATCTGCACCAAACTTCATATGTTTGATAAAAGTGCTGGCCTGAACACATCTACATGCCAATAATCAGTTATAGGCATAGCGCCACCAGCTGGCAGCAGGAAATTTGGCACTTTTAAGTGACTTTCACATATTTCTCCTATTTTTACTGTATTATAAGCATACTGCCCACCATTAGCTGTGTTCCTAAAGCCACCGGTCGGCGGTGAGCCCGTGTGCGAGGGCCCGTTCATCGCTGCTTGCAGCTTTAATTTTTTTTTATTTATTTATTTTTTTTGTTAAACTTCCGGGCACTTAAGGGGGTCTTAACATACTCAAAAACTCTTGAAAATTTGCACACACGTCGGAATCTGCGGCCATCAGGACGTCACAGAAGCTGGTACCGGGGCGTGGCAAGGGGACTCTACAGCGCCCCCTGGAATTTTGAGGGCCATATAGCACACATACTTGAACGTACACATATGAAACTCGGTACACATATAGAACTCATTGAGCTGAACAACTTTTGTACTCTATGTCATTTTCTCCACGCAACAGGAAGTGAGATATTTAGGGCTGTGTAAAAAGCGCATGCTCTGGAATTTAACGTACTCCTCCCAGGGTTTCGATAGGATTGTCACCAAACTCGGTCAGCATGATCTCAAGACATTGGGGACGCTAAATTGCGAGGGGATTTTTGATATCTTGAACGGTTTGGCCGTGGCAAGGCAACAAAGTTATGGCGAGAAATGAGAAACAGGAAGTGTCTAATAACTGTTGCACACATTGCCTGATTCTGATGAAACTTCACCAGTTTGTTCGTTGTATGATGCCGATTCCATAAATGTGACTATTATGAGTCAAAGTTATAGCGCCACCAACTGGCAGCAGGAAGCGTGTCATTTTCAAAATGCTTTGAAATCAGCCTCTTAATTTTACTTGATTTTCTTTAAACTTCATCAAAATCATGTCAAAACACGGCCGATAAGAATATGTAAAGGGGTCGATGATAAATCAAATGCTGTTGCCATGGCAACGTGTCAAACTTTAAAATTAGATTCCTGTCTTTTCGAGGCAGATAACATGCTTAGAATTTCATGAAACTCAAAACACACATCAATATTAATGATAGTTAGACACTGGCAAAAGGTCATAAATGGGCGTGGAGCAGGCTTTTTTTTTTTACTTTTTCCTACAGTCACCAAACTCTGTACATATATTGATCTCATCAATCTGGACAACTTTCTAAATTAAACTCATTAGCTAAGACCAACAGGAATCCGGCTATTTTGATTTGAATGTGGATTTTTTGAAAAATCAGGCTGTAAACAAATTCACACTCCTTCTAAGAACAACAAGCTTTTCACACCAAACTTTTTTAACATGAAGAGAAGATTCTGAAGATGTTAAATTGCGAGCGGATTTGGGATATCTTGAACGGTGTTGACGTGGTGATTTTTTAAAGATGTAGTAAAAAACATAACCCTAATTTTTTATATCTTTAAAGTGCAGCATCCAAACTCTTTAAAACTTTTTTCACAAAGAGATCTAATCATTATGAGCAAGTGCTGGTAATATCATAATTATTCAAGCTTCTATGAATTAAAGAAAATTAAAAAAAGAACTCAGTAACCTGCTGTCACTGGGCTGACAGTCTGTGTTCAGTCACTAGAAGACTGACTGAACGGGGGAGGGGTGAAAGGGAGAGAGACCAGTGGAACATGCTGTTTTGCTTAAGACCATCTTTGAGGAAGATGCACATTGCACATTGCTGTGTACATAAATATCTACATAAATATGTCTGAACTTTGAGAGTCTGATCTTTGAGAAAATATAAAGGGTCACGAACTCTTTCATTCTTTCTATATTGCAGTTGTTGTTTTTTTATTTATTTTTTACTGAACTGTACCATGAACTTGTCCTATTCAGTCACATAGCAAAAGATTAAGAAAAATACAACTTTTTAGCACGAGCAATTTAGCTTCATTGATAGACATTTATTTTCATAATTTAAATTTTAGTTTCAATAAAAAAAACACTAACAATTTCAAGACAAACTTTGACAAAAAAAAAACTTTGCTGTTATCTGTTCAAAACATCTGAAAATTATATCATTTTAAGATGAGTTATATATATATATATATATATATATATATATATATATATATATATATATCGCCCCATTACAATACTAAACTTGATTTTTAAAGATATTTTGAAAGAAAGAAGCGTTTATAGAGCACTTTGTGTATTGCTGTACACCCACATGAACTGTGTTCATGTTCATGTTAATTCACAGTACATAAACTAATGTTAAAATAAACTATTTTACCATTAAACAATATATGAATACTTTTTTTAGCTTAATATTAATTAACATTAATAAATACTATTTAATTATTGTTCATGTTAACTAATATAGTTAATGTTAACAAATGAAACTGGTTGGCAATTTTATATATTGTGTGCATGTGTCTGTGTGTTGATTTTAAAGTTTAACCCTTTCAATTCAGTAAACTTTAAATCCAAACTGGCTGAGGGTTACTGTGAATGCATGTGCCAACTGGGCACCGTTTTCCTAATTGATTCTTTCTTAGTTATGTAGCGCTTAAAAGTGATGTCTTATAACAGGAGTCACCTGCAAAGCAATATCCACACACAAAATGAACAGATAGGTAACGATGACATTTAAGCAGAAGTGGTGGACGTAAAGCAAGCAATAATAACATTTTGTTATCATCATGAATTACATGTTCTTATCATCATCATCAGAATATAGGGAAAATGTTCCCTATATTGTGAACGGCTTTGGGATATCTTGAACGGTGTTGATGTGGTGATTTATGAAAGTAACAATAAAAAAGATGAAGCGTTATTTTCATATATCTTTAAATTGCATTATTTTAACTCATCAAAACTTTTTACATATAAAGAACAAGAAATTCTTAGGAAATACGTGTAGTTTCAAAATGTTATCATGCTCAGAGGCCCCAAAAACATTAAAAGTGTCAAATAAATTTGTCAGATTAAAGCTCTAATACCAGGGATGAACACTAGAGGTCCTCATAAGATAAGGAATCGTTTGACCTCTAATGCTATTTAGCTCATTGTCAGTGTATAAGAATGACAATAATCCATAGAATCAGTTGATATGTACTGTATTGTCAGTGTACTTATACATAATTATTTTGTATAGGTGCTTAAAGAGCATTAAAATCTTTTTTTTTTATCTTTTAAGGAAAAATTATATGATTTAAATACATATATACACTCTCACTGATAGAACAAAAAATCTTATAAGTATGACACTATACTGCTCAGTTCACTTAATTAGAATGAGAAACAAATACAAAAAGGCCAAAAAAATCAACTAAGTTAATATGTATGTATTTTTAATATATTTGTTTATAATTATTTCACTGATGCTTATAGATTATTAAAATAATATTTAAAAATGCTTATAGACCATAAAACATGGTAACTATTTAAAATAGGGTCTCTTTTGTTAACAATGGTTAATGAACTAACAAACACGAACAAACAACGAACAATATATTTGTACTCGATTTTCTTCAAACTTGATCAGAATAATGTAAAAGCCCTGATGCATCAAATGCTGTTGCCATGGCAAATAAATAAAAATAAAAAATACATTCAAATATTTGTTTACTGTGATATTTAAGGCAGATAGCGTGCTTAGAATTTCATTTTCCATTTTCAATTTTCAATGATTTATTATATATTTAAAGTGCAGCATCCTAACTCTTTGAAACTTTTTCCATAAAAATAACTATTCATTCTGATCAAACACAGTTCATTTCATACTTAAACAAAACTCCACGAATAAAAGAAAGTAAAAAAAACATATCTGATCTCACTCTGCTCTGCACTCTATGTGTGTGTTTGTGTGGTAAGTGGCTGAGTGTAAGGAGGGGGGATGGGTGGTAAGAGAAAGAGTCAGAGAGGAGGAGAGACAGTTAGGGTTAGTCCAAAGGGTTACTGTGAATGCATGTGCCAACTGGGCACCGTTTTCCTGATGCTATCGGGATGGCGACTGCACAGTCGGCGAGGGCCCGGTCATCGCTGCTTGCAGCTTTAATTAGGGCCCGAGCCCAAAAGGGCGAAGGGCCTATTGTTTTTCTAAGGATTATTAGGGCCCGAGCCCAAAAGGGAGAAGGCCCTATTGTTCTTCTAAGGATTCTTATTAGGGCCCGAGCACCGATGGTGTGAGGACCCTATTGAATCTGCTCCGTTTATTATTAGGGCCCGAGCACCGATTGTGTGAGGACCCTATTGAATCTGCTCCGTTTATTATTAGGGCCCGAGCACCGATGGTGTGAGGACCCTATTGGATCTGCTCCGTTTCTTATTATTATTATTCTTCTTCTCCGGAATGAATCGCATTTTTGAGGGCCTAAACATACCCGAAAACTCATGAAACTTTGCACACCGATGGTGTGAGGACCCTATTGGATCTGCTCCGTTTCTTATTAGGGCCCGAGCCCAAAAGGGCGAAGGCCCTATTGTTTTTCTAAGGATTATTATTATTATTATTATTATTATTATTATTTTTTTTTTTTTTTTTTTCAATGTTTTGGGGGATTTCGGGGGCCTTAACATACACGAAAACTCTTGAAACTTTGCACACACATTGGAACCTTCGGCCATCAGGGCCGGACAGACTTTGACATGGGGGGGTCACCTGGGGGGGGCATGGCACAGCGTTAAAAATTGCGACTTTTGAAGGGCTCTGGAGCGCACAACGGTTGACCTACAGTCACCAAAATTCATACACATATAGACCTCATCGGGCCAAACAAATTTCACACTCATAGTCCGTGCTTCGCCAAACAGGAAGTCGGCTATTCAGGGATGTCTAAAAAGTGCATGCAATGGAATTTGAAATACTCCTACTAGGCCTTTCCACCGATGGCCACCAAACTCGGTCAGCATGATCTCAAGACATTGGGGACGCAAAATTGCCAGGGGATTTTTGATATCTCGAACGGTTTGACCGTGACGGGGCGACAAATTTATGGCGAGAAATGAGAAACAGGAAGTGCCTAATAACTTTGACATACTTTGTCTGATTTTGACCAAACTTCAGCAGTTTGTTCATCGTCTGATGCCGATCACAGAGATGTGACTATTATGAGTCAAAGTTATAGCGCCACCAACTGGCAGCAGAAAGCGTGACGTTTTTGAAACGCTTTAAACTCAGCCTCTTAATTTTACTCAATTTGCTTCAAATTTCATCCCAATAATGTCAAAACACAACCGATAAGAATCTGTGAAGGGCGTTATCCATAACTTTTATCATGTTGCCATGGCAACGTGTCAAACTTTAACTTTAGTTTTTTGTGTTTTTGAGCCACTTAAAATGCTTAGAATTTCATGAAACTCAACACACACATCTGTATTAATGACAGTTAAACACTGATAAAAGCCCATAAATGGGCGTGGAGCAGGCGCTCCATAGCGCCACCTTTTGACAAAAGTTGGGGGGTTACTTTGTCCTACAGTCACCAAACTCGGTACATATATTGGACTCATCAAGCCGGACAACTTTCTAATTTACACCCATTAGCTACGACCAACAGGAAGTCAGCTATTTTTATTTAAATATGGATTTTTGGAAAAATCAAGCTGTGGAATTTGAAATACTCCTCCTAGACCTTTCCACCGATGGCCACCAAACTCGGTCAGCATGATCTCAAGATATTGGGAATGCAAAATTGCCAGGGGATTTTTGGTATCTCGAACGGTTTGGCCGTGGCAGGGCGACAAATTATGGCGAGAAATGAGAAACAGGAAATGTCTAATAATTTTGACACACTTTATCTGATTTTGACCAAACTTAAGCAGTTTGTTCGTCGTATGATACCGATCACAGAGATGTGACTATTATGAGTCAAAGTTATAGCGCCACCAACTGGCAGCAGGAAGTGTGTTGCTTGCAAAACGCTTTTAAATCAACCTCTTAATTTTACTCAATTTGCTTCAAACTTCATCAGAATAATATCAAAACACGGCCGATGAGAATCTGTGAAGGGGTCCTTGATACATCAAATGCTGTTGCCATGGCAACATGTCAAACTTTAACATTTGTTTCCTGTGTTTTTAAATATAGTTGTGAATAAATTCATATCACTCATAGCAGAATCAGACAGTTCACACCAAACTTTGTCAACATGATGCCAAGATACTGAAGATGTTAAATTGTGAACGGCTTTGGGACATCTTGAACGGTGTTGATGTGGTGATTTATGAAAGTAACAATAAAAAAGATGAAGAGTTATTTTCATATATCTTTAAATTGCATTATTCTAACTCATCAAAACTTTTTACATATAAAGAACAAGAAATTCTTAGGAAATACGTGTAGTTTCAAAATGTTATCATGCTCAGAGGCCCCAAAAACATTAAAAGTGTCACATAAATTTGTCAGATTAAAGCTCTAATACCAGGGATGAACACTAGAGGTCCTCATAAGATAAGGAATCGTTTGACCTCTAATGCTATTTAGCTCATTCTCAGTGTATAAGAATGAAAATAATCCATAGAATCCGTTGATATAGACTGTACTGTCAGTGTACTTTTACATAATTATTTTGTATAGGTGCTTAAAGAGCATTAAAATATTTTTTTAATCTTTTAAGGAAAAATTATATGATTTATATACATATATACAATCTCACTGATAGAATAAAAAATCTTATAAGTATGACACTATACTTCTCAGTTCACTTAATTAGAATGAGAAACAAATACTTCAACTAAGTTAATATGTATTTATTTTTAATATATTTGTTTATAATTATTTCACAGATGCTTATAGATCATTAAAATAATATTTAAAAATGGATGTAGATCATAAAACATGGTAACTATTTAAAATAGGGTCTCTTTTGTTAACATTGGTTAATGAACTAACACACGAACGAACAACGAACAATGTATTTGTACTCGATTTTCTTCAAACTTCATCAGAATGATGTAAAAACACGGCCGATGAGAGTCTGTAAAGGCGTCCCTGATGCATCAAATGCTGTTGCCATGGCAAATAAATAAAAATACAAAATACATTCAAATATTTGTCTCCTGTGTTTTTGAGGCAGATAGCGTGCCTAGAATTTTATTTTCCATTTTCAATTTTCAATGATTTATTATATATTTAAAGTGCAGCATCCTAACTCTTTGAAACTTTTTTCATACAAATAACTATTCATTCTGATTAAACACAGTTCATTTCATAATTATACAAAACTCCACGAATGAAAGAAAATTAAAAAACAAATCTGATCTCACTCTGCTCTGCACTCTATGTGTGTGTTTGTGTGGTAAGTGGCTGAGTGTAAGGAGGTGGGATGGGTGGTAAGAGAAAGAGTCAGACAGGAGGAGAGACAGTTAGGGTTAGTCCAAAGGGTTATTGTGAATGCATGTGCCAACTGGGCACCGTTTTCCTGATGCTATCGTGATGGCGACTGCCAGACGGCGAGGGCCCGGTCAACGCTGCTTGCAGCTTTAATTATTATTATTCTTCTTCTCCGGAATGAATCGCATTTTTGAGGGCCTAAACATACCCGAAAACTCATGAAACTTTGCACACACATCAAACCTGGCGAAAATGTACGTCTGATATGGGGTTCAGAGATGGGTGTGGCAAAATGGCTCGATAGCGCCACCTTTACACGTTCCGCGGTGTGCGCTTTTAGTTGTGATTCACGTACATGCACGAAAATCGGTACACACATGTAACTCACCAATACCTACAAAAAAGCCTCTTGGAGCAAAATTTGACACCCAACAGGAAGTCGGTTATTTTTAATTTTCTCAGCAAATTTTGTGTCATTTTTGCCATTTTCAGGCGTCATACTTGAATGAACTCCTCCTAGAGATTTATTCGGATCAACGCCAAATTTGCTGAGTCTAATCTAAAGCCCTTTGTGACGTTAAATTGCGAAGATCTAGAGTTTTCATCGGAGGGCGTGTCCGTGGCGGCCTGGCAAATTTCGATGCTTCGCCATGAAAAAGGAAGTTGTTATAACTCAGGCACAAAATGTCTGATCTGCCCCAAACTTCACATGTGTGATAACACTCCTGACCTGATAACATCTATATGTCCATATTCAGTAATAGTGATAGCGCCACCTGCTGGCAACAGGAAGTGTCATGCTGTACTCTGCAACAAACTCCTCCTAGAGATTTATACATATCAACACCAAAATCGGTCAGTCTAATATAAAGGCTTTAGTGATGTTTAATTGCGAAGATCTTGAGTTTTCGTTGAAGGGCGTGTCCGTGGCGGCCTGACAAATTTCTAGGTCTCGCCATGGATATAAAACTTGTTATAACTCAGCCATAAAATGTCCGATTTGCCTCAAACTTCACATATTCGATAATAGTCCTGGCCTGAACAAATCTGAAAGCCAATATTCTATTATAATCACAGCGCCACCTGTTGGCAACAGGAAATGACTTGTAGCAAACTCCTCCTAGAGATTTAATGATATCAACTTTATATTTGCTCAGTCTGATCTAGAGGCCTTAGAGATGTTAAATTGTGAAGATCTTGAGTTTTCGTTAAAGGGCGTGTCCGTGGTGGCGTCACAAAGTTTGATGTTTCGCCATGGACATAGAAGTTGTTATAACTCAGCCATAAAATGTCTGATCTGCCTCAAACTTCACAGGTTTTGTAAGAGTCCTGGCCTGAAGACACCTAAAGGCCAATATTCAGATATTATCATAGCGCCACCTGTTGGCAGCAGGATATATCATATATTTCACTAACTCAAACATACCAAGGTCAATCTGCACCAAACTTCATATGTTTGATGAAAGTGCCAGCCTGAACACATCTACATGCCAATAATCAGTTATAGGCATAGCGCCACCAGCTGGCAGCAGGAAATTTGGCACATTTAAGTGACTTTGACATATTTTTCGTATTTTTACTGTATTAAAAGCATACTGCCCACCATTAGCTGTGTTCAAAAAGCCACCGGTCGGCGGTGAGCCCGTGTGCTCGGGCCCGTTCATCGCTGCTTGCAGCTTTAATTATTATTATTATTAGGGCCCGAGCACTACAGTGCGAGGACCCTATTGGAATTGCTCCGTTTATTAGGGCCCGAGCCCAAAAGGGCGAAGGCCCTATTGTTCTTCTAAGGATTCTTATTTGTTTTTTTTTTTATTTTTATTAGGGCCCGAGCCCAAAAGGGCGAAGGCCCTATTGTTTTTCTAAGGATTATTATTAGGGCCCGAGCCCAAAAGGGCGAAGGCCCTATTGTTTTTCTAAGGATTATTATTATTATTATTATTATTTTTTTTTTTTCAATGTTTTGGGGGATTTCGGGGGCCTTAACATACACGAAAACTCTTGAAACTTTGCACACACATTGGAACCTGCGGCCATCAGGGCCGGACAGACTTTGACATGGGGGGGTCACCTGGGGGGGGCATGGCACAGCGTTAAAAATTGCGACTTTTGAAGGGCTCTGGAGCGCACAACGGTTGACCTACAGTCACCAAAATTCATACACATATAGACCTCATCGGGCCGAACAAATTTCACACTCATAGTCCGTGCTTTGCCAAACAGGAAGTCGGCTATTCAGGGATGTCTAAAAAGTGCATGCAATGGAATTTGAAATACTCCTACTAGGCCTTTCCACCGATGGCCACCAAACTCGGTCAGCATGATCTCAAGACATTGGGGACGCAAAATTGCCAGGGGATTTTTGATATCTCGAACGGTTTGACCGTGACGGGGCGACAAATTTATGGCGAGAAATGAGAAACAGGAAGTGCCTAATAACTTTGACATACTTTGTCTGATTTTGACCAAACTTCAGCAGTTTGTTCATCGTCTGATGCCGATCACAGAGATGTGACTATTATGAGTCAAAGTTATAGCGCCACCAACTGGCAGCAGAAAGCGTGACGTTTTTGAAACGCTTTAAACTCAGCCTCTTAATTTTACTCAATTTGCTTCAAACTTCATCCCAATAATGTCAAAACACGACCGATAAGAATCTGTGAAGGGCGTTATCCATAACTTTTATCATGTTGCCATGGCAACGTGTCAAACTTTAACTTTAGTTTTTTGTGTTTTTGAGCCACTTAAAATGCTTAGAATTTCATGAAACTCAACACACACATCTGTATTAATGACAGTTAAACACTGATAAAAGCCCATAAATGGGCGTGGAGCAGGCGCTCCATAGCGCCACCTTTTGACAAAAGTTGGGGGGTTACTTTGTCCTACAGTCACCAAACTCGGTACATATATTGGACTCATCAAGCCGGACAACTTTCTAATTTACACCCATTAGCTACGACCAACAGGAAGTCAGCTATTTTTATTTAAATATGGATTTTTGGAAAAATCAAGCTGTGGAATTTGAAATACTCCTCCTAGACCTTTCCACCGATGGCCACCAAACTCGGTCAGCATGATCTCAAGATATTGGGAAAGCAAAATTGCCAGGGGATTTTTGGTATCTCGAACGGTTTGGCCTTGGCAGGGCGACAAATTATGGCGAGAAATGAGAAACAGGAAATGTCTAATAATTTTGACACACTTTATCTGATTTTGACCAAACTTAAGCAGTTTGTTCGTCGTATGATACCGATCACAGAGATGTGACTATTATGAGTCAAAGTTATAGCGCCACCAACTGGCAGCAGGAAGTGTGTTGCTTGCAAAACGCTTTTAAATCAACCTCTTAATTTTACTCAATTTGCTTCAAACTTCATCAGAATAATATCAAAACACGGCCGATGAGAATCTGTGAAGGGGTCCTTGATACATCAAATGCTGTTGCCATGGCAACATGTCAAACTTTAACATTTGTTTCCTGTGTTTTTAAATATAGCTGTGAATAAATTCATATCACTCATAGCAGAATCAGACAGTTCACAGCAAACTTTGTCAACATGGGTTATTGTGAATGCATGTGCCAACTGGGCACCGTTTTCCTGATGCTATCGGGATGGCGACTGCCAGACGGCGAGGGCCCGGTCAACGCTGCTTGCAGCTTTAATTATTATTATTTTTTTTTTTTTTTCAATGTTTTGGGGGATTTTGGGGCCCTTAACATACACGAAAACTCTTGAAAATTTGCACACACATTGGAACCTGCGGCCATCAGGGCCGGACAGACTTTGACATGGGGGGGTCACCTGGGGGGGGCGTGGCACAGCGTTAAAAATTGCGACTTTTGAGGGACTCTGGAGCGCACACCAATTGATCTACAGTCACCAAAATTCATACACATATAGACCTCATCGGGCCGAACAACTTCCGTGCTCACAGTCCGTGCTTCACCAAACAGGAAGTCAGCTATTCAGGGATGTCTAAAAAGCGCATGCAATGGAATTTGAAATACTCCTCCTAGACCTTTCCACCGATGGCCACCAAACTCGGTCAGCATGATCTCAAGACATTGGGGACGCAAAATTGCCAGGGGATTTTTGATATCTCGAACGGTTTGGCCGTGGCGGGGCGACAAAGTTATGGCGAGAAATGAGAAACAGGAAGTGTCTAATAACTTTAACACACTTTGTCTGATTTTGACCAAACTTCAGCAGTTTGTTCATCTTATGATGCCGATCACAGAGATGTGACTATTAGGAGTCAAAGTTATAGCGCCACCAACTGGCAGCACAAAGCGCAACGTTTTCTAAATGCTTTTAAATCAACCTCTTAATTTTACTCAATTTGCTTCAAACTTCTTCTCAATAATGTTGAAACACGGCCAATGAGAATCTGTGAATTGCATTATCGATAACTTTTATCATGTTGCCATGGCAACGTGTCAAACTTTAACTTTAGCTTTTTGTGTTTTGGAGCCACTTAAAATAATCAGAATTTCATGAAACTTCACACACACATCTGTATTAATGATTTTTAGACACTGATAAAAGCCCATAAATGGGCGTGGAGCAGGCGCTCCATAGCGCCACCTTTTGACAAAAGTTGGGGGTTTAGTTTGTCCTACAGTCACCAAACTCGGTACATATATTGATCTCATCAAGCCAGAAACATTTCTAATTTACACCCATTAGCTACGATCGACAGGAAGTCGGCTATTTTGATTTGAATGTGGATATTTGGAAAAATCAGGCTGTGGAATTTTATATACTTCTCTCGGGAAAACCAACCAATTCACACCAAACTTTTTTGACATGATGCCAACATTCTGAAGATTCTAAATTGCGAGCAGATTTAGGATATCTTGAACGGTGTTGATGTGGTGATTGATTGAAATTGGAGTAAAAAAAGATAGCCTTAATTTTATTATATCTTTAAAGTGCAGCATCCAAAGTCTTTGAAACTTTTTTCATACAGACTACTAGTCATTCTGATCAGACAACGTTCATTTCATAATTATACAAAGATCTATGAATTAATGAAAATTAAAAAACAAATCTGATCCCTCTCTGCTCTGCACTTATGTGTGTGCGTGGTAAGTGTGTGTGTGTTTTTTGAGTGTTAGGGTGACAGTGGGGAGGGGGGATGGGTGGAAAAAGAGAGTCAGAGAGGAGGAGATAGAAGGGAATATTTAAACTCTTGGTTGTTTATTCATTAGGATGTGAATTAGGGCTGGGTATTGTGACCAATTTGGCAATTCGATTCAATTGTTATTTTTATGGTTTCGATTCAATTCAATTCGATTCGATATCGATTAGCTATCAATATTTCATTTAAAATGTTAGTTTTGCAGACATGGGATCACTATTTTGATATAAATGCTGGTAACTTAAAACTCCCCTACTTAAGTTTATTACTGAAATACACATCTACATTAATAATAGGGTGCACACAGTTGTTTATTTTAAACAACTTTTATTTTAAATAAATACTGTAACAAGAAGTCATAAATATGTGCATCCAATGTACACCATGTAAACAAACTGCAAAATGCACATTACTGTAAAAAAATAAAAAGACTAAATGTGCAACAGTGAAATCTATTAAGAACTTCAAACATGTTTAAGAATTTATTTATTTTTCTAAATTCAAATCAGGCCCATCATAAAGCCCTTGTCTGCATATACAAAACATTCTAACTGTCCATAAAACTAACAGTTCTCAACTACAGCCTAATAATTTTTGGTCACCAGATTTTTTTTGCAAAAAATTTACACCCATTAGCTACGACCAACAGGAAGTCAGCTATTTTGATTTGAATGTGGATTTTTGGAAAAAATATAGCTGAATAAATTCATATCACTCATAGCAGAATCAGACACCAAACTTTGTCAACATGGTGCCAAGATACTGAAGATGTTAAAATGTGAACGGCTTTGTGATATCTTGAACGGTGTTGATGTGGTGATTTATGAAAGTAACAGTAAAAAAGATGGAGAGTTATTTCCATATATCTTTAAATTGCATTATTCTAACTCATCAAAACTTTTTACATATAAAGAACAAGAAATTCTTAGGAAATACGTATAGTTTCAAAATGTTATCATGCTCAGAGGCCCCAAAAACATTAAAAGTGTCATATAAATTGTCAGATTAAAGCTCTAGTACCAGGGATGAACACTAGAGGTCCTCATAAGATAAGGAATCGTTTGAACAATAATGCTATTTAGCTCATTCTCAGTGTATAAGAATGAAAATAATCCATAGAATCAGTTGATATATACTGTTCTGTCAGTGTACTTTTACATAATTATTTTGTATAGGTGCTTAAAGAGCATTAAAATCTTTTTTTAATCTTTTAAGGAAAAATTATATGATTTATATACATATATAGACTCTCACTGATAGAACAAAAAATCTTATAAATATGACACTATACTGCTCAGTTCACTTAATTAGAATGAGAAACAAATACATCAACTAAGTTAATATGTATTTATTTTTAATATATTTGTTTACAATTATTTCACAGATGCTTATGGATCATTAAAATAATATTTAAAAATGGTTGTAGATCATAAAACATGGTAACTATTTAAAATAGGGTCTCTTTTGTTAACAATGGTTAATGAACTAATACACAAACGAACAACGAACAATATATTTGTACTCGATTTTCTTCAAACTTCATCAGAATGATGTAAAAACACGGCCGATGAGAGTCTGTAAAGGCGTCTCTGATGCATCAAATGCTGTTGCCATGGCAAATAAATAAAAATACAAAATACATTCAAATATTTGTTTCCTGGGTTTTTGAGGCAGATAGCGTGCCTAGAATTTCATTTTCCATTTTCAATTTTCAATAATTTATTATATATTTAAAGTGCAGCATCCTAACTCTTTGAAACTTTTTTCATACAAATAACTATTCATTCTGATTAAACACAGTTCATTTCATAATTATACAAAACTCCACGAATGAAAGAAAATTAAAAAACATATCTGATCTCACTCTGCTCTGCACTCTATGTGTGTGTTTGTGTGGTAAGTGGCTGAGTGTAAGGAGGGGGGATGGGTGGCAAGAGAAAGAGTCAGACAGGAGGAGAGACAGTTAGGGTTAGTCCAAAGGGTTACTGTGAATGCATGTGCCAACTGGGCACCGTTTTCCTGATGCTATCGGGATGGCGACTGCCAGGCGGCGAGGGCCCGGTCAACGCTGCTTGCAGCTTTAATTTTTATTTTTTTTCAACCGTTGGGGCACTTTTGGGGGCCTTAACATACTCAAAAACTCTTGAAAATTTGCACACACGTTGGAATCTGCCGTCGTCCGGACGCCACAGAGGCTGGGACCCGGGCGTGGTTCAGGGCATCTACAGCGCCCCCTGGAACACAGTTTGAAAACTTGATGTACTGCGCACACATACTTGCACGTACTCATATGAAACTCGGTACACATATAGAACTCATCGAGCTGAACAACTTTTGTACTCTATGTCATGGGCTCCACGCAACAGGAAGTGAGATATTTAGGGCTGTTTAAAAAGCGCATGCTCTGGAATTTAACGTACTCCTCCCAGGAATTCCATGGGATTGTCACCAAACTCGGTCAGCATGATCTCAAGGCATTGGGGACGCTAAATTGCGAGGAGATTTTTGATATCTCGAACGGTTTGGCCGTGGCAAGGCGACAAAGTTATGGCGAGAAATGAGAAACAGGAAGTGTCTAATAACTGTTGCACACATTGCCTGATTCTGATGAAACTTCACCAGTTTGTTCCTTGTATGATGCCGATTCCATAAATGTGACTATTATGAGTCAAAGTTATAGCGCCACCAACTGGCAGCAGGAAACGTGTCATTTTCAAAATGCTTTGAAATCAGCCTCTTAATTTTACTCGATTTTCTTTAAACTTCATCAAAATCATGTCAAAACACGGCCGATAAGAATATGTAAAGGGGTCGATGATAAATCAAATGCTGTTGCCATGGCAACGTGTCAAACTTTAAAATTACATTCCTGTCTTTTCGAGGCAGATAACATGCTTAGAATTTCATGAAACTCAACACACACATCAATATTAATGATAGTTAGACACTGGCAAAAGGTCATAAATGGGCGTGGAGCAGGCACTCTATAGCGCCATCTTTTGACAAAAGTTGGGGGGTTAGTTTTTCCTACAGTCACCAAACTCTGTACATATATTGTTCTCATCAATCTGGACAACTTTCTAAATCAAACTCATTAGCTAAGACCAACAGAAAGCCGGCTATTTTGATTTGAAGGTGGATTTTTTGAAAAATCAGGTAGTAAACAAATTCACACTACTCCTAAGAACAACCAGCTGTTCACACCAAACTTTTTTAACATGAAGAGAAGATTCTGAAGATGTTAAATTGCGAGCGGATTTTGGATATCTCGAACAGTGTTGACGTGGTGATTTTTTAAAGATATAGTAAAAAACATAACCCTAATTTTTTATATCTTTAAAGTGCAGCATCCAAACTCTTTAAAACTTTTTTCACACAGAGATCTAATCATTCTGAGCAAGTGCTGGAAATATTAATTTTATACAAGCTTCAATGAATTAAAGAAAATTAAAAAAATAACTCAGAATCCTGCTGTCACTCTGGTGAATGTCTCTACAGTATGTGTGTGCGTTCAGTCAGGCACAGAGAAGCTCATTATTGCAGGGGGAGGGGTGAGAGGCAGAGAGGGTGACAGAGTAGAGAGCCATCCTACAGACCATCTTTGAACAAAAAATGCACATATGTATTTTAATTACATAAATATGTCTGATCTTTGAGAGTCTGATATTTTGAGAAAATATAAAAGGTCACTTTGTCTTTCATTGTTCGTATTTTGCAGTTGTTGTTTTTTATTTATTTTTTACTTAACTGTACCATGAACTTGTCCTATTCAGTCACATAGCAAAAGATTTAAAAAATACAACTTTTTAGCATGATCAATTTATCTTCATTGATAGACAATATTTACATAGTGTTATTTATTGAATATAAAATAATAATAATAAAAAAATATGACAAACTTTGACAACAAAACAAACGTTATTGTTATCTCTTCAAAACATCTGAAAACCATAATTTTAAGATCAGTTATAAATATATATATATTACCCCGTTAAAATACTCAACTTGATTTTTAAAGATATTTTGAAAGAATGAAGAGTTTATAGAGCACTTTATTGTGTATTGCTGTACACCCACATGAACTGTGTTCATGTTCATGTTAATTCACAGTACATAAACTTTATATGAATACTTTTTTTAGCTTAATATTAATTAACATTAATAAATGCTATTTATTTATTGGTCATGTTAACTAATATAGTTAATTTTAACAAATGAAACTGGATGGCAACATTTTATATTTTGTGTGTATGTGTCTGTGTGTTGATTTTAAAGTGTAACCCTTTCAATTCTGTAAACTTAAAATCCAAACTAGCAGAGGATTACTGTGAATGCATGTGCCAACTGGGCACCATCTTCCTTATTGATTATTAGTTATGTAGCACTTAAGAGTGATGTCTTATAACAGGAGTCACCAGCAAAGCAATATCCACACAAAAATTGTACAGATAGGTAACAATGACATTTAAGCAGAAGTGGTGGATGTAAAGGAAGCAATATTAACATTTTGCTATCATCATGAATCATGTTCTTATCATCATTTGTAGCATACTGGTTCACAGTTGGCATTTATCTGAAGTCCTTGCATTGATTGCATTTAGTTAAATCAACATTATATTTGGTCAGTCTGATCTTGAAGCCTTAGAGATGTTAAATTGAGAAGATCTTGAGTTTTCATTAAAGGGCATGTCCGTGGTGGCCTGACAAAGTTTGATGTTTCTGCATAGACATAGAAGTGGTTATAACTTAGCCTGAAAATGTCTGATCTGCCACAAAATTCACAGGTTTGGTAAGAGTCCTGGCCTGAAGACACCTAAAGACCAATATTCAGATATTATCATAGCGCCACCTGTTGGCAGCAGGATATCTCATATATTTCACTAACTCAAACATACCAAGGTCAATCTGCACCAAACTTCATATGTTTGATAATAGTGCTGGCCTGAACACATCTACATGCCAATAATCAGTTATAGGCATAGCGCCACCAGCTGGCAGCGGCAAGTTTGGCACATTTAAGTGACTTTGACATATTTCTCCTACATTTACTGTATTAAAAGCATACTGCCCACCGTTTGCTGTTTTCATGAAGCCACCGGTCGGCGGTGAGCCCGGGTGCGAGGGCCCGTTCATCGCTGCTCGCAGCTTTAATTATTATTATTATTCTTATCCGGAATGAATCGCATTTTTGAGGGCCTAAACATACCCGAAAACTAACAAAACTTTGCACACACATCAGACCTGGCGAAAATGGACATCTGATATGGGTTGCAGAAGTGGGTGTGGCAAAATGGCTCAATAGCGCCACCTTTACACGTTCCGCGGTGTGCGCATTCAGCTGTGATTATCGTACATGCACAAAAATCGGTACACATATGTAACACACCAATACCTACAAAAAAGCCTCTTGAGATAAAATCCGAAACCCAACAGGAAGTCGGTTATTATTAATTTTCTCAGCAAAATTTGTGTCATTTTTGCCATTTTCAGGTGTCATACTTGAACGAACTCCTCCTAGAGATTTATTTGGATCAACACCAAATTTGGTGAGTCTAATCTAAAGCCCTTTGTGACGTTAAATTGTGAAGATCTAGAGTTTTCATCGGAGGGCGTGTCCGTGGCGGCCTCGCAAATTTCGATGTTTCGCCATGAAAAAGGAAGTTGCTATAACTTAGGCATAAATGTACGATCTGTCCCAAACTTCACATGTGTGATAACACTCTTGACCTGAAGACATCTACATGCCCATATTCAGTTATAGTCATAGCGCCACCTGCTGGCAACAGGAAGTGTCATGTTGTACTCTGCAACAAACTCCTCCTAGAAATTTATACAGATCAACACCAAAATTGGTCAGTCTAATATAAAGGCTTTAGTGATGTTAAATTGCGAAGATCTTGAGTTTTCGTTGAAGGGCGTGTCCGTGGCGGCCTGACAAATTTCGAGTTCTCGCCATGGATATAAAACTTGTTATAACTCAGCCATAAAATGTCCAATTAGCCTCAAACTTCACATATTCGATAAGAGTCCTGGCCTGAACACATCTGAAGGCCAATATTCTATTATAATCACAGCGCCACCTGTTGGCAACAGGAAATGACTTGTATCAAACTCCTCCTAGAGATTTAATGATATCAACATTATATTTGGTCAGTCTGATCTAGAGGCCTTAGAGATGTTAAATTGCGAATATCTTGAGTTTTCGTCAAAGGGCGTGTCCGTGGTGGCCTGACAAAATTTGACGTTTCGCCATGGACATAGAAGTTGTTATAACTCAGCCATAAAATATCCGATCTGCCTCAAACTTCACAGGTTTGGTAAGAGTCCTGGCCTGAAGACATCTAAAGGCCAATATTCAAATATTATCATAGCGCCACCTGTTGGCAGCAGGATATATCATATCTTTCGCTAACTCAAACATACCAAGGTCGATCTGCACCAAACGTCATATGTTTGATGAAAGTGCTGGCCTGAACACATCTACATGCCAATAATCAGTTATAGGCATAGCGCCACCAGCTGGCAGCAGAAAGTTTGGCACATTTAAGTGACTTTGATCTATTTTTCCTACATTTACTGTATTAAAAGCATACTGCCCACCGTTTGATGTTTTCCTAAAGCCACCGGTCGGCGGTGAGCCCGGGTGCGAGGGCCCGTTCATCGCTGCTTGCAGCTTTAATTATTATTATTATTATTAGGGCCCGAGCCCAAAAGGGCGAAGGCCCTATTGTTCTTCTAAGGGTTCTTATTTTTTTTTTTTTTTTTTTTACACCTTCCGGGCACTTTTGGGGGCCTTAACATACTCAAAAACTCTTGAAAATTTGCACACATGTCGGAATCTGCGGCCATCAGGACGCCACAGAGGCTGGGACCCGGGCGTGGTTCAGGGCCTCTACAGCGCCCCCTGGAACACAGTTTGAAAACTTGATGTACTGCGCACACATACTTGCACGTACTGATATGAAACTCGGTACACATATAGATCTCACTGAGCCAAACAACTTTTGTACTCTATGTCATAGGCTCCACGCAACAGGAAGTGAGATATTTAGGGCTGTTTAAAAAGCGCATGCTCTGGAATTGAACGTACTCCTCCCAGGGTTTCCATAGGATTGTCACCAAACTCGGTCAGCATGATCTCAAGACATTGGGGACGCTAAATTGCGAGGAGATTTTTGATATCTCGAACGGTTTGGCCGTGGCAAGGCGACAAAGTTATGGCGAGAAATGAGAAACAGGAAGTGTCTAATAACTGTTGACCACATTGCCTGATTCTGATGAAACTTCACCAGTTTGTTCGTAGTATGATGCCGATTCCATAAATGTGACTATTATGAGTCAAAGTTATAGCGCCACCAACTGGCAGCAGGAAGTGTGTCATTTTCAAAATGCTTTGAAATCAGCCTCTTAATTTTACTCGATTTTCTTTAAACTTCATCAAAATCATGCCAAAACACGGCCGATGAGAATATGTAAAGGGGTCGATGATAAATCGAATGTTGTTGCCATGGCAACATGTCAAACTTTAAAATTAGATTCCTGTCTTTTCGAGGCAGTTAACATGCTTAGAATTTCATGAAACTCAACACACACATCAATATTTATGATAGTTAGACACTGGCAAAAGGTCATAAATGGGCGTGGAGCAGGCACTCTATAGCGCCATCTTTTGACAAAAGTTGGGGGGTTAGTTTTTCCTACAGTCACCAAACTCTGTACATATATTAATCTCATCAATTTGGACAACTTTCTAAATCAAACTCATTAGCTAAGACCAACAGGAAGCCGGCTATTTTGATTTGAATGTGGATTTTTGGAAAAATCAGGCTGTAAACAAATTCACACTCCTTCTAAGAAAAATAAGGTATTCACACCAAACTTTTTTAACATGAAGAGAAGATTCTGAAGATGTTAAATTGCGAGCGAATTTGGGATATCTTGAACGGTGTTGACGTGGTGATTTTTTAAAGATGTAGTAAAAAACATAACCGTAATTTTTTTATATCTTTAAAGTGCAGCATCCAAACTCTTTACAACTTTTTTCACACAGAGATCTTATCATTCTGAGCAAGTGGTGTAAATATCAATTTTATACAAGCTTCTATGAATTAAAGAAAATTAAAAAAAGAAATTAGAAACCTGCTGTCACTCTGCCTGTGCCTGTCTGTGTTCAGTCACCATTGAGTCACTGAAGAGTGACTGAAGGGGGGAGGGGTGTAAGGGAGAGAGACCAGTGGAACATGCTGTTTTGCTTAAGACCATCTTTGAGGAAGATGCACATTGCTGTAGCGTAATCGACATAAATATGTCTGATATTTTGAGAAAATATAAAGGGTCATTAAATCTTTCATTGTTTGTATTTTGCAGTTGTTGTTTTTCATTTATTTTTACTGAACTGTACCATGAACTTGTCCTATTCAGTCACATAGCAAAAGATTAAGAAAAATACAACTTTTAAGCATGAGTGAATAATCTTCATTGTAGACAATATTTTCATAGTGTTATTTATTGAATATAAAATTATAATAATTAAAAATTTCAAGACAAACTTTGACAACAAAACAAACTTTGCTGTTATCTGTTCAAAACATCCGAAAACCATCATTTTAAGATCAGTTATATATATATCGCCCCATTAAAACACTCAACTTGATTTTTAAAGATATTTTGACAGAATTAAGCGTTTATAGAGCACTTTGTGTATTGCACACCCACATGAACTGTGTTCATGTTCATGTTAATTCACAGTACATAAACTAATTTACCTTTAAACAATATATGAATACTTTTTTTTAGCTTAATATTAATTAACATTAATAAATGCTATTTAATTATTGTTCATGTTAACTAATATAGTTAATGTTAACAAATGAAACTGGATGGCAACATTTTATATATTGTGTGTATGTGTCTCTGTGTTGATTTTAAAGTGTAACCCTTTCAATTCAGTAAACTTAAAATCCAAACTAGCAGAGGGTTACTGTGAATGCATTTGCCAACTGTGCACCGTTTTCCTTATTGATTCTTAGTTATGTAGCGCTTAAGAGTGATGTCTTATAACAGGAGTCACCAGCAAAGCAATATCCACATACAAATTGTACAGATAGGTAACGATTTAAGCAGAAGTGGTGAATGTAATGCAAGCAATAATAACATTTTGTTATCATCATGAATTACATGTTCTTATCATCATCATCAGAATATAGGGAAAATGTTCACATTTGGTTCACAGTTGGCATTATCTGAAGTCCTTGCAGGGGATTAGGTTTATAGCAAACTCCTCCTAGACATTTAATGAAATCAACATTATATTTGGTCAGTCTGATCTAGAGGCCTTAGAGATGTTAAATTGTGAAGATCTTGAGTTTCAGTAAAGGGCGTGTCCGTGGCGGCCTGACAAAGTTTGTTGTTTTGCCATGGACATAGGTGTAATAACTCAGTCATAAAATGTCTGATCTGCCTCAAACTTCAGAGGTTTGGTAAGAGTCCTGGCCTGAAGACACCTAAAGGCCAATATTCAGATATTATCATAGCGCCACCTGTTGACACCAGGATATATCATATCTTTCACTAACTCAAACATACCAAGGTCAATCTGCACCAAACTTCATATGTTTGATAATAGTGCTGGCCTGAACACATCTACATGCCATTTATAGGCATAGCGCCACCAGCTGCCAATGGGAAGTTTGGCACATTTAAATGACTTATGACATATTTCTCATATATTTACTGTATTAAAAGCATACTGCCCACCGTTTGCTGTTTTCCTAAAGCCACCGGTCGGCGGTGAGCCCGGGTGCGAGGGCCCGTTCATCGCTGCTTGCAGCTTTAATTAGGGCCCGAGCACCGATGGTGTGAGGACCCTATTGAATCTGCTCCGTTTATTATTATTATTATTATTATTATTATTATTATTATTATTATCCGGAATGAATCGCATTTTTGAGGGCCTAAACATACCCGAAAACTAACAAAACTTTGCACACACATCAGACCTGGCGAAAATGGACATCTGATATGGGTTGCAGAAGTGGGTGTGGCAAAATGGCTCAATAGCACCACCTTTACACGTTCCGCGGTGTGCGCATTCAGCTGTAATTATCGTACATGCACAAAAATCGGTACACATATGTAACACACCAATACCTACAAAAAAGCCTCTTGAGATAAAATCCGAAACCCAACAGGAAGTCGGTTATTATTAATTTTCTCAGCAAAATTTGTGTCATTTTTGCCATTTTCAGGTGTCATACTTGAACGAACTCCTCCTAGAGATTTATTCCGATCAACACCAAATTTGGTGAGTCTAATCTAAAGCCCTTTGTGACGTTAAATTGTGAAGATCTAGAGTTTTCATCGGAGGGCGTGTCCGTGGCGGCCTCGCAAATTTCGATGTTTCGCCATGAAAAAGGAAGTTGCTATAACTTAGGCATAAAATGTCCGATCTGTCCCAAACTTCACATGTGTGATAACACTCCTGACCTGAAGACATCTACATGCCCATATTCAGTTATAGTCATAGCGCCACCTGCTGGCAACAGGAAGTGTCATGTTGTACTCTGCAACAAACTCCTCCTAGAAATTTATACAGATCAACACCAAAATCGGTCAGTCTAATATAAAGGCTTTAGTGATGTTAAATTGTGAAGATCTTGAGTTTTCGTTGAAGGGCGTGTCCGTGGCGGCCTGACAAATTTCGAGTTCTCGCCATGGATATAAAACTTGTTATAACTCAGCCATAAAATGTCCAATTAGCCTCAAACTTCACATATTCGATAAGAGTCCTGGCCTGAACACATCTGAAGGCCAATATTCTATTATAATCACAGCGCCACCTGTTGGCAACAGGAAATTACTTGTATCAAACTCCTCCTAGAGATTTAATGATATCAACATTATATTTGGTCAGTCTGATCTAGAGGCCTTAGAGATGTTAAATTGCGAAGATCTTGAGTTTTCGTCAAAGGGCGTGTCCGTGGTGGCCTGACAAAATTTGACGTTTCGCCATGGACATAGAAGTTGTTATAACTCAGCCATAAAATATCCGTTCTGCCTCAAACTTCACAGGTTTGGTAAGAGTCCTGGCCTGAAGACATCTAAAGGCCAATATTCAAATTTTATCATAGCGCCACCTGTTGGCAGCAGGATATATCATATCTTTCACTAACTCAAACATACCAAGGTCGATCTGCACCAAACGTCATATGTTTGATGAAAGTGCTGGCCTGAACACATCTACATGCCAATAATCAGTTATAGGCATAGCACCACCAGCTGGCAGCAGGAAGTTTGGCACATTTAAGTGACTTTGATCTATTTTTCCTACATTTACTGTATTAAAAGCATACTGCCCACCGTTTGATGTTTTCCTAAAGCCACCGGTCGGCGGTGAGACCGGGTGCGAGGGCCCGTTCATCGCTGCTTGCAGCTTTAATTAGGGCCCGAGCCCAAAAGGGCGAAGGCCCTATTGTTCTTCTAAGGGTTCTTATTTTTTTTTTTTTTTTCAACCGTTTGGGCACTTTTGGGGGCCTTAACATACTCAAAAACTCTTGAAAATTTGCACACATGTCGGAATCTGCCGTCGTCCGGACGCCACAGAGGCTGGGACCCGGGCGTGGTTCAGGGCCTCTACAGCGCCCCCTGGAACACAGTTTGAAAACTTGATGTACTGCGCACACATACTTGAACGTACACATATGAAACTCGGTACACATATAGAACTCATTGAGCTGAACAACTTTTGTACTCTGTCATTTTCTCAACGCAACAGGAAGTGAGATATTTAGGGCTGTGTAAAAAGCGCATGCTCTGGAATTTAACGTACTCCTCCCAGGATTTCCATACAATTGTCACCAAACTCGGTCAGCATGATCTCAAGACATTGGGGACGCTAAATTGCGAGGGGATTTTTGATATCTCGAACGGTTTGGCCGTGGCAAGGCGAAAAAGTTATGGCGAGAAATGAGAAACAGGAAGTGTCTAATAACTGTTGCACACATTGCCTGATTCTGATGAAACTTCACCAGTTTGTTCGTTGTATGATGCCGATTCCATAAATGTGACTATTATGTGTCAAAGTTATAGCGCCACCAACTGGCAGCAGGAAGCGTGTCATTTTCAAAATGCTTTGAAATCAGCCTCTTAATTTTACTTGATTTTCTTTAAACTTCATCAAAATCATGTCAAAACACGGCCGATAAGAATATGTAAAGGGGTCGTTGATAAATCAAATGCTGTTGCCATGGCAACGTCTCAAACTTTAAAATTAGATTCCTGTCTTTTCGAGGCAGATAACATGCTAAGAATTTCATGAAACTCAACACACACATCAATATTAATGATAGTTAGACACTGGCAAAAGGTCATAAATGGGCGTGGAGCAGGCACTCTATAGCGCCATCTTTTGACAAAAGTTGGGGGCTTAGTTTTTCCTACAGTCACCAAACTCTGTATATATATTGTTCTCATCAATCTGGACAACTTTCTAAATTAAACTCATTAGCTAAGACCAACAGGAAGCCGGCTATTTCCATTTGAATGTGTTTTTTTGGAAAAATCAGGCTGTAAACAAATTCACACTCCTTCTAAGAACAACCAGCTATTCACACCAAACTTTTTTAACATGAAGAGAAGATTCTGAAGATGTTAAATTGCGAGCGGATTTTGGATATCTTGAACAGTGTTGACGAGGTGATTTTTTAAAGATGTAGTAAAAAACTTAACCGTAATTTTTTTATATCTTTAAAGTGCAGCATCCAAACTCTTTACAACTTTTTTCACACAGAGATCTAATCATTCTGAGCAAGTGCTGTTAATATAAATGTTATACAAGCTTCAATGAATTAATGAAAATTAAAAAAAGAAATCAAAAACCTGCTGTCACTCAGCAGGCTGAATGTCTCTATGTGTGTGTGTGCGTTCAGTCAGGGTGAGTGAAGCTCAGAGCAGGGGGGGAGGGGAGAGAAGGAGAGAGAGCTGTGACCCATGCTGCAGACCATCTTTGAGGAGGGAATGCACATATATGTTGTTTAATAACATAAATATGTCTGATCTTTGAGAGTCTGATATTTTGAGAAAATATAAAGGGTCACTAAGTCTTTCATTGTTTGTATTTTGCAGTTGATGTTTTTATTTATTTTTTACTGAACTGTACCATGAACTTGTCCTGTTCAGTCACATAGCAAAAGATTAAGAAAAATACAACTTTTAAGCATGAGTGATTTATCTTCATTGTAGACAATATTTTCATAGTGTTATTTATTGAATATAAAATTATAATAATTAAAAATTTCAAGACAAACTTTGACAACAAAACAAACTTTGCTGTTATCTGTTCAAAACATCTGAAAACCATCATTTTAAGATCAGTTATATATATATCGCCCCATTAAAATACTCAACTTGATTTTTAAAGATATTTTGAAAGAATTAAGCGTTTATAGAGCACTTTATTGTGTATTGCTGTACACCCACATGAACTGTGTTCATGTTCATGTTAATTCACAGTACATAAACTAATGTTAAAAGGTACAAATTTACCTTTAAACAATATATGAATACTTTTTTTAGCTTAATATTAATTAACATTAATAAATGCTGTTTAATTTTTGTTCATGTTAACTAATATAGTTAATGTTAACAAATGAAACTGGATGGCAAAATTGTAAATATTGTGTGTATGTGTCTGTGTGTTGATTTTAAAGTCTAACCCTTTCAATTCTGTAAACTTTAAATCAAAACTGGCTGAGGGTTACTGTGAATGCATGTGCCAACCGTTTTCCTAATTGATTCTTAGTTATGTAGCGCTTAAAAGTGATGTCTTATTAACAGGAGTCACCTGCAAAGCAATATCCACACACAAATTGAACAGATAGGTAACGATGACATTTAAGCAAAAGTGGTGAATGTAAAGCAAGCAATAATAACATTTTGTTATCATCGTGAATCATGTTCTTATCATCATCATCAGAATATAGGGAAAATGTAGCATATTGGTTCACAGTTGGCATTATCTGAAGTCCTTGCAGGGGTTTAGGTTTATAGCAAATTCCTCCTAGAGTTTTAATGAAATCAACATTATATTTGGTCAGTCTGATCTAAAGGCCTTAAAGATGTTAAATTGTGACGATCTTGAGTTATCGTTAAAGGGCGTGTCCGTGGCGGCCTGACAAAGTTTGATGTTTCGCCATGGACATAGAAGTTGTTATAACTCAGCCATAAAATGTCCGATCTGCCTCAAATTTCACATATTTGGTAAGAGTCCTGGCCTGAAGACACCTAAAGGCCAATATTCAGATATTATAATGGCACCACCTGTTGGCAGCAGGATATATCATATCTTTCACTAACTCAAACATAACAAGGTCAATCTGCACCAAACTTCAAACGTTTGATAATAGTGCTGGCCTGAACACATCTACATGCCAATAATCAGTTATAGGCATAGCGCCACCAGCTGGGAGCGGCAAGTTAAGCACATTTAAATGACTTATGACATATTTCTCCTACATTTACTGTATTAAAAGCATACTGCCCACCGTTTGCCTTTTTCCTAAAGCCACTGGTCGGCGGTGAGCCCAGGTGCGAGGGCCCGATCATCGCTGCTTGCAGCTTTAATTATTATTATTATTATTATTATTATTCTCCAAAATGAATCGCATTTTAGAGGACCTAAACATGCCCGAAAACTCACAAAACTTTGCACACACATCAAACCTGGCGAAAATTTACGTCTGATATGGGTTTCAGAAGTGGGTGTGGCAAAATGGCTCGACAGCGCCACCTTTAGATTTTCAGCGGTGTGCGCTTTCAGCTGTGATTCACGTACATGCACGGAAATCGGTACACACATGTAACACACCAATACCTACAAAAAAGCCTCTTGGAGCAAAATCCGGAACCCAACAGGAAGTGTGTTAATATTAATATTCTCAACAAAATTTGTGTCATTTTTGCCATTTTCAGGGGTCGTACTTGAACGAACTCCTCCTAGAGATTTATTCGGATCAACGCCAAATTTGCCGAGTCTAGTCTAAAGCCCTTTGTGACGTTATATTGTGAAGATCTAGAGTTTTCATCTGAGGGCGTGTCCATGGCGGCCTCGCAAATTTCGACGTTTTGCCATGAAAAAGGAAGTTGCTATAACTCAGGCATACAAAGTCCGATCTGTCCCAAACTTCACATGTGTGATAAAACTCCTGACCTGATGACATCTACATGCCCATATTCAGTTTTACTCATAGCACCACCTGCTGGCAACAGGAAGTGTCATGCTGTTCTCTGCAACAAACTCGTCCAAGAGATTTAATCAGATCAACACCAAAATCGGTCAGTCTAATAAAAAGGCTTTAGTGATGTTAAATTGCGAAGATTTTGAGTTTTCGTTGAAGGGCGTGTCCGTGGCGGCCTGACAAATTTCGAGGTCTCGCCATGGATATAAAACTTGTTATAACTCAGCCATAAAATGTCCGATTTGCCTCAAACTTCACATGTTTGATAAGAGTCCTGGCCTGAACCAATCTGAAGGCAAATATTCTATTATAATCACAGCGCCACCTGTTGGCATCAGGAAATGACGTGTACCATACTCCTCCTAGAGATTTAATGATATCAACATTATATTTGAACAGTCTGATCTAGAGGCCTTAGAAATGTTAAATTGCGAAGATCTTGAGTTTTCGTCAAAGGGCGTGTCCTTGGTGGCCTGACAAAGTTTGATGTTTCGCCATGGACATAGAAGTTGTTATAACTCAGCCATAAAATGTCCGATCTGCCTCAAACTTCACATGTTTGGTAAAAGTCCTGGCCTGAAGACATCTAAAGGCAAATATTCAGATATTATCATAGCGCCACCTATTGGCAGTAGGATATATCATATCTTGCACTAACTCAAACATACTAAGGTCAATCTGCACCAAACTTCATATGTTTGATGAAAGTGCTGGCCTGAACACATCTACATGCCAATAATCAGTTATAGGCATAGCGCCACCAGCTGGCAGCAGGAAGTTTGGCACATTTAAGTGACTTTGATCTATTTTTCCTACATTTAATGTATTAAAAGCATACTGCCCACCGTTTGCTGTTTTCCTAAAGCCACTGGTCGGCGGTGAGCCCGTGTGCGAGGGCCCGTTCATCGCTGCTTGCAGCTTTAATTTGTTTTGTTTTTTTTATTTAGGGCCCGAGCACAAAAGGGCGAAGGCCCTATTGTTCTTCTAAGGATTCTTATTTGTTAGGGCCCGAGCCCAAAAGGGCGAAGGCCCTATTGTTCTTCTAAGGGTTCTTATTTTTAGGGCCCGAGCACCGATGGTGTGAGGACCCTATTGAATCTGCTCCGTTTATTAGGGCCCGAGCACCGATGGTGTGAGGACCCTATTGGATCTGCTTCGTTTATTATTATTATTATTATTAGGGCCCGAGCACTACAGTGCGAGGACCCTATTGGAATTGCTCCGTTTATTATTCTTCTTCTTCTTCTTCTTCTCCAAAATGAAAAGTCTTTTTGAGGGCCTAAACATGCCCGAAAACTCACGAAACTTTGCACACGCATCAGACCTGGCGAAAATTTACATCTGATATGGTTTTCAAAAGTGGGTGTGGCAAAATGGCTCGATAGCGCCACCTATAAAATTTCAACGGAGTGCGCCTCGATCTACGTTTCACGTACATGTACGAAACTCGGTACACATATGTAACACACCAATACCTACAAAAAAGTCTCCTGGTGCAACATCCGAAACCCAACAGGAAGTCCGTTATATTGAATTTCCTGTACGATTTTTGTGCAGTTTTTGCCATTTTCAGGCCTCATACTTTAACGAACTCCTCTTACAGTTTTTATCCGATCATCTTCAAATTTGCTGAGTGTCATCATAAGGCCTTTGCGATGTTAAATTGCGAAGCTTTAGAGTTTTCGTCGAAGGGCGTGTCCGTGGCGGCCGGACAGACTTTGATGTTTCGCCATGAAAAAGGAAGTTGCTATAACTCAGGCATACGATGTCCGATCTGCCTCAAACTTCACATGTTTGATGACAGTCCGGTCCTGAACACACGTCAGTGCCCATATTCAGTTATAGTCATAGCGCCACCTGCTGACAACAGGAAATGACATGTTTAACACTGTTACGGACTCCTAGAAACATATTGAAAAGCGTTAACAAGTCTTAAATAGGCTAGCAACATGCTACAAACATGCTAAAACATGCTAGCAACACTTAGCTAAGAGCTAAAGCATGCTATTAATACAAATACAAAAGGAAATTGCTGTAACTCATGTATATAATGTTGAATCTGACCCAAACTTAATATTCAACATACTGCAAAAATAATAAAGCATGCTAGCAACACTTAGCTAATATGTTAAAGCATGCTAATAATACAATGAAACAGGAAGTTACTCTAACTCAGGCATACAATGTCCAATCAGCCCCAAACTTAACATGTTTGATAAGAATCCTGGCCTAAACACATGCCCATGCACGTATTCAGTTATAGTCATAGCGCCACCAGCTGGTAACAGGAAGCCACATGTTTAATACTGTTGTGGATGCCTAGCAACATTTAAAAAAAATTCAACAACTGTTAAACAGGGTAGCAACATGCTAGAAACATGCTATAACATGTTAGCAACATTTAGCTAAGTGCTAAAGCATAGTCTTAATGCAATGAAACAGGAAGTTACTGTAACTCAGGCATGCAATGTCCAATCAGCCCCAAACTTCACATGTTTGATAACAGTCCTGGCCTGAAGATATCTACATGCCAATATTCAGTTATAGTTATAGCGCCACCTACTGTCAACAGGAAGTGACATGTTTAACACTGTGACACATTATTAGCAACACACTAAAAAAGCCATTGAGTGCTAAACTAGTTTAAAACGTACTCAAACATGCTAGCAACACTTACTTAGTGCTAAAGCATGTTGTTAAAGACATAAAACAGGAAGTTACTGTAACTCGGACATGCAATGTCCAATCAGCCCCAAACTTCACGTTTGATAAGAGTCCTGGCCTGAAGATATATACATGCCCATATTCAGTTATAGTCACAGCGCCACCTGCTGACAACAGGAAGTGACGTTTAATGGTGTTACGGACTCCTAGCAAGATAATAAAAAGTGTCAGCAAGTTTTAAATAGGCTAGCATCATGCTAGAATCATGTTAAAACATGCTAGCAACACTTAGCTGAGAGCTAAAGCATGATATTAATACAAAGAAAAATAAGTGTAACTCATGCATACAATGTCCAATCTGACCCAAGCTTAATATGTTTGATAAGAGTCCTGGTCTGAACACAAGCCCATGCCCATATTCAGTTATAGTCATAGTGCCACCTGCTGGCAACAGGAAGTCACATGTTTAATACTGTTGTGGATGCCCAGCAACATTTTAAAAATATCAACAAGTGTTAAATAGGGTAGCAACATGCTAGAAACATGTTAGCAACATTTAGCTAAGTGCTAAAGCATACTCTTAATGCAATGAAACAGGAAGTTACTGTAACTCAGGCATGCAATGTCCAATCAGCCCCAAACTTAATATGTTTGATAAGAGTCTTGGCCTGAATACATTTACATGCCAATATTTAGTTATAGTCATAGCGCCACCAGCTGGCAACAGCAAATTACTTGTTTTACACTAACTTAAGCATGCAATGTACAATTTGCACCAAACTTGACATGTTTGCCAATAGTCCTGGCCTGAAGACATCTAAAAGCCAATATTTTGTAATAGCGCCACCTGTTGGCAGCAGGATATGTCATGACTTACACTCAAGCATGCCATGTTCAAGCTTCACCAAACTTCATATGTTTGATAAAAGCACTGGCCTGAACACATCTGCATGCCAATATTCAGTTATAGGCATAGCGCCACCAGCTGGCAGAAGGAAGATTGGCACATATCAATGACTTTGACACATTCCTCCTACATTTTCTGTGTTAATAGCATAGTGCCCACCATTCGCCACCGATCGGCGGTGAGCCCGAGTGCGAGTGCCCTACCATCGCTGCTTGCAGCTTTAATTATTATTATTATTATTATTATTAGGGCCCGAGCACTACAGTGCGAGGACCCTATTGGAATTGCTCCGTTTATTAGGGCCCGAGCCCAAAAGGGCGAAGGCCCTATTGTTCTTCTAAGGATTCTTATTTTTAGGGCCCGAGCCCAAAAGGGCGAAGGCCCTATTGTTTTTCTAAGGATTATTATTATTATTATTATTTTTTTTTCAATGTTTTGGGGGATTTCAGGGGCCTTAACATAAACGAAAACTCTTGAAACTTTGCACACACATTGGAACCTGCGGCCATCAGGGCCGGACAGACTTTGACATGGGGGGGTCACCTGGGGGGGGCATGGCACAGCGTTAAAAATTGCGACTTTTGAAGGGCTCTGGAGCGCACAACGGTTGACCTACAGTCACCAAAATTCATACACATATAGACCTCATCGGGCCGAACAAATTTCACACTCATAGTCCGTGCTTCGCCAAACAGGAAGTCGGCTATTCAGGGATGTCTAAAAAGTGCATGCAATGGAATTTGAAATACTCCTACTAGGCCTTTCCACCGATGGCCACCAAACTCGGTCAGCATGATCTCAAGACATTGGGGACGCAAAATTGCCAGGGGATTTTTGATATCTCGAACGGTTTGACCGTGACGGGGCGACAAATTTATGGCGAGAAATGAGAAACAGGAAGTGCCTAATAACTTTGACATACTTTGTCTGATTTTGACCAAACTTCAGCAGTTTGTTCATCGTCTGATGCCGATCACAGAGATGTGACTATTATGAGTCAAAGTTATAGCGCCACCAACTGGCAGCAGAAAGCGTGACGTTTTTGAAACGCTTTAAACTCAGCCTCTTAATTTTACTCAATTTGCTTCAAACTTCATCCCAATAATGTCAAAACACGACCGATAAGAATCTGTGAAGGGCGTTATCCATAACTTTTATCATGTTGCCATGGCAACGTGTCAAACTTTAACTTTAGTTTTTTGTGTTTTTGAGCCACTTAAAATGCTTAGAATTTCATGAAACTCAACACACACATCTGTATTAATGACAGTTAAACACTGATAAAAGCCCATAAATGGGCGTGGAGCAGGCGCTCCATAGCGCCACCTTTTGACAAAATTTGGGGGGTTACTTTGTCCTACAGTCACCAAACTCGGTACATATATTGGACTCATCAAGCCGGACAACTTTCTAATTTACACCCATTAGCTACGACCAACAGGAAGTCAGCTATTTTTATTTAAATATGGATTTTTGGAAAAATCAAGCTGTGGAATTTGAAATACTCCTCCTAGACCTTTCCACCGATGGCCACCAAACTCGGTCAGCATGATCTACAGATATTGGGAATGCAAAATTGCCAGGGGATTTTTGGTATCTCGAACGGTTTGGCCGTGGCAGGGCGACAAATTATGGCGAGAAATGAGAAACAGGAAATGTCTAATAATTTTGACACACTTTATCTGATTTTGACCAAACTTAAGCAGTTTGTTCGTCGTATGATACCGATCACAGAGATGTGACTATTATGAGTCAAAGTTATAGCGCCACCAACTGGCAGCAGGAAGTGTGTTGCTTGCAAAACGCTTTTAAATCAACCTCTTAATTTTACTCAATTTGCTTCAAACTTCATCAGAATAATATCAAAACACGGCCGATGAGAATCTGTGAAGGGGTCCTTGATACATCAAATGCTGTTGCCATGGCAACATGTCAAACTTTAACATTTGTTTCCTGTGTTTAAATATAGTTGTGAATAAATTCATATCACTCATAGCAGAATCAGACAGTTCACACCAAACTTTGTCAACATGATGCCAAGATACTGAAGATGTTAAATTGTGAACGGCTTTGGGACATCTTGAACGGTGTTGATGTGGTGATTTATGAAAGTAACAATAAAAAAGATGAAGAGTTATTTTCATATATCTTTAAATTGCATTATTCTAACTCATCAAAACTTTTTACATATAAAGAACAAGAAATTCTTAGGAAATACGTGTAGTTTCAAAATGTTATCATGCTCAGAGGCCCCAAAAACATTAAAAGTGTCACATAAATTTGTCAGATTGAAGCTCTAATACCAGGGATGAACACTAGAGGTCCTCATAAGATAAGGAATCGTTTGACCTCTAATGCTATTTAGCTCATTCTCAGTGTATAAGAATGAAAATAATCCATAGAATCAGTTGATATAGACTGTACTGTCAGTGTACTTTTACATAATTATTTTGTATAGGTGCTTAAAGAGCATTAAAATCTTTTTTTAATCTTTTAAGGAAAAATTATATGATTTATATACATATATACAATCTCACTGATAGAATAAAAAAATCTTATAAGTATGACACTATACTGCTCAGTTCACTTAATAAGAATGAGAAACAAATACATCAACTAAGTTAATGTATTTATTTTTAATATATTTGTTTATAATTATTTCACAGATGCTTATAGATCATTAAAATAATATTTAAAAATGGATGTAGATCATAAAACATGGTAACTATTTAAAATAGGGTCTCTTTTGTTAACATTGGTTAATGAACTAACACACGAACGAACAACGAACAATATATTTGTACTCGATTTTCTTCAAACTTCATCAGAATGATGTAAAAACACGGCCGATGAGAGTCTGTAAAGGCGTCCCTGATGCATCAAATGCTGATGCCATGGCAAATAAATAAAAATACAAAATACATTCAAATATTTGTTTCCTGTGTTTTTGAGGCAGATAGCGTGCCTAGAATTTTATTTTCCATTTTCAATTTTCAATGATTTATTATATATTTAAAGTGCAGCATCCTAACTCTTTGAAACTTTTTTCATACAAATAACTATTCATTCTGATTAAACACAGTTCATTTCATAATTATACAAAACTCCACGAATGAAAGAAAATTAAAAAACAAATCTGATCTCACTCTGCTCTGCACTCTGTGTGTTTGTGTGGTAAGTGGCTGAGTGTAAGGAGGTGGGATGGGTGGTAAGAGAAAGAGTCAGACAGGAGGAGAGACAGTTAGGGTTAGTCCAAAGGGTTATTGTGAATGCATGTGCCAACTGGGCACCGTTTTCCTGATGCTATCGGGATGGCGACTGCCAGACGGCGAGGGCCCGGTCAACGCTGCTTGCAGCTTTAATTTATTTTTTTTTTTTTTTTTCAACCGTTGGGGCACTTTTGGGGGCCTTAACATACTCAAAAACTCTTGAAAATTTGCACACACGTCGGAATCTGCCGTCGTCCGGATGCCACAGAGGCTGGGACCCGGGCGTGGTTCAGGGCCTCTACAGCGCCCCCTGGAACACAGTTTGAAAACTTGATGTACTGCGCACACATACTTGCACGTACTCATATGAAACTCGGTACACATATAGAACTCATCGAGCTGAACAACTTTTGTACTCTATGTCATGGGCTCCACGCAACAGGAAGTGAGATATTTAGGGCTGTTTAAAAAGCGCATGCTCTGGAATTTAACGTACTCCTCCCAGGAATTCCATGGGATTGTCACCAAACTCGGTCAGCATGATCTCAAGACATTGGGGACGCTAAATTGCGAGGGGATTTTTGATATCTCGAACGGTTTGGCCGTGGCAAGGCGACAAAGTTATGGTGAGAAATGAGAAACAGGAAGTGTCTAATAACTGTTGCACACATTGCCTGATTCTGATGAAACTTCACCAGTTTGTTCCTTGTATGATGCCGATTCCATAAATGTGACTATTATGAGTCAAAGTTATAGCGCCACCAACTGGCAGCAGGAAACGTGTCATTTTCAAAATGCTTTGAAATCAGCCTCTTAATTTTACTCGATTTTCTTTAAACTTCATCAAAATCATGTCAAAACACGGCCGATAAGAATATGTAAAGGGGTCGATGATAAATCAAATGCTGTTGCCATGGCAACGTGTCAAACTTTAAAATTACATTCCTGTCTTTTCGAGGCAGATAACATGCTTAGAATTTCATGAAACTCAACACACACATCAATATTAATGATAGTTAGACACTGGCAAAAGGTCATAAATGGGCGTGGAGCAGGCACTCTATAGCGCCATCTTTTGACAAAAGTTGGGGGGTTAGTTTTTCCTACAGTCACCAAACTCTGTACATATATTGTTCTCATCAATCTGGACAACTTTCTAAATCAAACTCATTAGCTAAGACCAACAGAAAGCCGGCTATTTTGATTTGAAGGTGGATTTTTTGAAAAATCAGGTAGTAAACAAATTCACACTACTCCTAAGAACAACCAGCTGTTCACACCAAACTTTTTTAACATGAAGAGAAGATTCTGAAGATGTTAAATTGCGAGCGGATTTTGGATATCTCGAACGGTGTTGACGTGGTGATTTTTTAAAGATATAGTAAAAAACATAACCCTCATTTTTTATGTCTTTAAAGTGCAGCATCCAAACTCTTTAAAACTTTTTTCACATAGAGATCTAATCATTCTGAGCAAGTGCTGGAAATATTAATTATATACAAGCTTCAATGAATTAAAGAAAATTAAAAAAATAACTCAGAAACCTGCTGTCACTCTGGTGAATGTCTCTACAGTATGTGTGTGCGTTCAGTCAGGCACAGAGAAGCTCATTATTGCAGGGGGGAGGGGTGAGAGGCAGAGAGGGTGACAGAGTAGAGAGCCATCCTACAGACCATCTTTGAACAAAAAATGCACATATGTATTGTAATTACATAAATATGTCTGATCTTTGAGAGTCTGATATTTTGAGAAAATATAAAGGGTCACTTAGTCTTTCATTGTTCGTATTTTGCAGTTGTTGTTTTTTATTTATTTTTTACTTAACTGTACCATGAACTTGTCCTATTCAGTCACATAGCAAAAGATTTAAAAAAATACAGCTTTTTAGCATGATCAATTTATCTTCATTGATAGACAATATTTACATAGTGTTATTTATTGAATATAAAATAATAATAATAAAAAATTAAGACAAACTTTGACAACAAAACAAACGTTACTGTTATCTCTTCAAAACATCTGAAAACCATAATTTTAAGATCAGTTATAAATATATATATCACCCCGTTAAAATACTCAACTTGATTTTTAAAGATATTTTGAAAGAATGAAGAGTTTATAGAGCACTTTATTGTGTATTGCTGTACACCCACATGAACTGTGTTCATGTTCATGTTAAATCACAGTACATAAACTTTATATGAATACTTTTTTTAGCTTAATATTAATTAACATTAATAAATGCTATTTATTTATTGGTCATGTTAACTAATATAGTTAATTTTAACAAATGAAACTGGATGGCAACATTTTATATTTTGTGTGTATGTGTCTGTGTGTTGATTTTAAAGTGTAACCCTTTCAATTCAGTAAACTTAAAATCCAAACTAGCAGAGCGTTACTGTGAATGCATGTGCCAACTGGGCACCGTCTTCCTTATTGATTCTTAGTTATGTAGCACTTAAGAGTGATGTCTTATAACAGGAGTCACCAGCAAAGCAATATCCACACAAAAATTGTAAAAATTGTGATAGGTAACAATGACATTTAAGCAGAAGTGGTGGATGTAAAGGAAGCAATAATAACATTTTGCTATCATCATGAATCATGTTCTTATCATCATCATCAGAAAATAGAGAATTTGTAGCATACTGGTTCACAGTTGGCATTTATCTGAAGTCCTTGCATTGATTGCATTTAGTTAAATCAACATTATATTTGGTCAGTCTGATCTTGAAGCCTTAGAGATGTTAAATTGGGAAGATCTTGAGTTTTCATTAAAGGGCATGTCCGTGGTGGCCTGACAAAGTTTGATGTTTCTGCATAGACATAGAAGTGGTTATAACTTAGCCTGAAAATGTCTGATCTGCCACAAAATCCACAGGTTTGGTAAGAGTCCTGGCCTGAAGACACCTAAAGACCAATATTCAGATATTATCATAGCGCCACCTGTTGGCAGCAGGATATCTCATATATTTCACTAACTCAAACATACCAAGGTCAATCTGCACCAAACTTCATATGTTTGATAATAGTGCTGGCCTGAACACATCTACATGCCAATAATCAGTTATAGGCATAGCGCCACCAGCTGGCAGCGGCAAGTTTGGCACATTTAAGTGACTTTGACATATTTCTCCTACATTTACTGTATTAAAAGCATACTGCCCACCGTTTGCTGTTTTCCTGAAGCCACCGGTCGGCGGTGAGCCCGGGTGCGAGGGCCCGTTCATCGCTGCTCGCAGCTTTAATTATTATTATTATTATTTCATCAATGTTTTGGGTCATTACGGGGCCCTTAACATACACGAAAACTCTTGAAACTTTGCACACACATTGGAACCTGCGGCCATCAGGGCCGGACAAACTTTGACATGGGGGGGGTCACCTGGGGGGGGCGTGGCACAGCGTTAAAAATTTTTACTTTTGAGGGACTCTGGAGCACACACCGGTTGACCTACATTTATCAAAATTGATACACATATAGACCCCATTGGGCCGAACAACTTTCATGCTCAAAGTCAGTGCTTCGCCCAACAGGAAGTCAGCTATTCAGGGATGTCTAAAAAGCGCATGCAATGGAATTTGATATACTCCTCCTAGGTGTATCCACCGATGGCCACCAAACTCGGTCAGCATGATCTCAAGACATTGGGGACGCAAAATTGCCAGGGGAATTTTGATATTTCGAACGGTTTGGCCGTGGCGGGGCGACAAAGTTATGGCGAGAAATGAGAAACAGGAAGTGTCTAATAACTTTAACACACTTTGTCTGATTTTGACCAAACTTCAGCAGTTTGTTCATCGTCTGATGCCAATCACAGAGATGTGACTATTATGAGTTAAAGTTATAGCGCCACCAACTGGCAGCAGAAAGCGCAACGTTTTCTAAATGCTTTTAAATCAGCCTCTTAATTTTACTCAATTTGCTTGAAACTTCATCCCAATAATGCCGATGAGAATCTGTGAAGGGCATTATCGATAACTTTTATCATGTTGCCATGGCAACGTGTCAAACTTTAACTTTAGTTTTTTGTGTTTTCGAGCCACTTAAAATACTTGGAATTTCATGAAACTCAACACACACATCTGTATTAATGATATTTAGACACTGATAAAAGCCCATAAATGGGCGTGGAGGAGGCACTCTATAGCGCCACCTTTTGACAAAAGTTGGGGGTTTAGTTTTGCCTACAGTCACCAAACTCGGTACATATATTGGTCTCATCAAGCCGGACAACTTTCTAATTAATACTCATTAGCTATAATAAACAGGAAGTTGGCTATTTTTATTTGAATGTGGATTTTTGGAAAAATCAGGCTGTAAATAAAATCATACTAAACAAAGCAGAAACAAGAAGTTCACACCAAACTTTGCCAACATGATAAGAATATACTCAAAATGCTAAATTGTGAGCGGATTTTGGATATCTTGAACGGTGTTGATGTGGTGATTTTTTAAAAGTCACAGTAAAAAAAGTTGCATTCATTTTTCTATATCTTTAAAGTGCCTAATACCAACTCTTCAAAACTTTGTATGTATGAAGAACAAATCATTCTTAGAAAATACGCTTGGTATCAAAATTGTATCATGCTCAGAGGCCCCAAAAACATTAAAAGTATCCAGAAGTGAGAGAGGGAGAAATGAAGACTGTAATACAAGGGATGAACACCAGAGGTCCTCGTATGATAAGGAATATTTTTACCTCTAATCCTATTCTGTTTATTCTCAATGTGCAACAAAGAAACGAATGCATAGATTTATTTGGAGTTGTTATGTACTGTACTGTCAGAATACTTTTACATAATTTTAAAATAAACACTAAAAAGCATAAAAAAATTAGTTATTTTTTTAATTAAAAATTATGAAATGTTTTGTTTGTCTCTCACTGATTTGGTAACACTTTCTATGAAGCCCCTATTATAAGGGTATTTCTAAGGCATTATAATGAACGTATAATGCATTATAAAAAAAACTTATAATATATTATATCATCCAATGAATATTCATAACAACAATTATCATACATTATAATACTTAAATATTAGAGGTTATAACTTTTAAGATTATAATTATTTATAACACACAGTAGACACCATTTTAAACCTACTTCATTTGTAATGGACTATATCATATTAGATTTATTTTTTACATTATATTCTATTCTATTGACTATTAACAACTAACTCTCACCAACTAACACTCCTTACAGTGTAGACTTAGTTTAATGTTAGGCTAAGTAGAAGGTTGTTCTTGCAAAGTTACTTATAATCAGTTTGTCTTTTGGGGAACTGTCTAAATACAGTGTTAGCATATATTTAGCACACTACTAATAATAATTACTGCTAGCTGACATGCAGTTGCAGAGTTATTTATAAAAAGCTGTCTTATGGCTATTTGAGAATTATTATTATTATTACTTATAAGTGATCTTTGTATGCTTTAAGTAAAGTGACATCAGTAAGATGGCAAAATATGAGACTTATACATTATAACTATGAGGAGGTAATCATACTCAAAAGCTATAATAAAAAAAGTAAAAATTCTAATACATTAAAACTGTTCTTATGAATGCTCATGAGATGATACAACATATTATAAGGTTTTTATAATTTATTATGCATTCATTATAATGCCTTAAGAATACCCTTATAATGTATTATTAATACATGAACCCACAAATATTTTTAACAAATATAAATAAATGTACTAATGTACCTTTTAATAATATATGAATACTTTTTTTTAGCTTAATATTAATTAATATTAATAAATGCTATTTAATTATTGTTCATGTTAACTAATATAGTTAATGTTAACAAATTAAACTGGATGGCAAAATTTTAAATATTGTGTGTATGTGTCTGTGTGTTGATTTTAATTAACCCTTTCAATTCTGTAAACTTTAAATCCAAACTGGCAGAGGGTTACTGTGAATGCATGTGCCAGCTGGGCACCGTTTTCCTGATGCTATCAGGATGGTGACTGCGCATATGGCGAGGGCCCGGTCATCGCTGCTTGCAGCTTTAATTATTCTTCTTCTTCTTCTTCTTCTTCTCCAAAATGAAAAGTCTTTTTGAGGGCCTAAACATGCCCGAAAACTCACGAAACTTTGCACACACATCAGACCTGGCGAAAATTTACATCTGATATGGTTTTCAAAAGTGGGTGTGGCAAAATGGCTCGATAGCGCCACCTATAAAATTTCAACGGAGTGCCCCTCGAGCTACGTTTCACGTACATTTACGAAACTCGGTACACATATGTAACACACCAATACCTACAAAAAAGTCTCCTGGTGCAACATCCGAAACCCAACAGGAAGTCCGTTATATTGAATTTCCTGTACGATTTTTGTGCAGTTTTTGCCATTTTCAGGCCTCATACTTTAACGAACTCCTCCTACAGTTTTTATCCGATCATCTTCAAATTTGCTGAGTGTCATCATAAGGCCTTTGCGATGTTAAATTGCGAAGCTTTAGAGTTTTCGTCGAAGGGCGTGTCCGTGGCGGCCGGACAAACTTTGATGTTTCGCCATGAAAAAGGAAGTTGCTATAACTCAGGCATACGATGTCCGATCTGCCTCAAACTTCACATGTTTGATGACAGTCCGGTCCTGAACACACGTCAGTGCCCATATTCAGTTATAGTCATAGCGCCACCTGCTGACAACAGGAAATGACATGTTTAACACTGTTAAGGACTCCTAGAAACATATTGAAAAGCGTTAACAAGTCTTAAATAGGCTAGCAACATGCTACAAACATGCTAAAACATGCTAGCAACACTTAGCTAAGAGCTAAAGCATGCTATTAATACAAATACAAAAGGAAATTGCTGTAACTCATGTATATAATGTTGAATCTGACCCAAACTTAATATTCAACATGCTACAAAAATAATAAAGCATGCTAGCAACACTTAGCTAATATGCTAAAGCATGCTAATAATACAATGAAACAGGAAGTTACTCTAACTCAGGCATACAATGTCCAATCAGCCCCAAACTTAACATGTTTGATAAGAATCCTGGCCTAAACACACGCCAATGCCCGTATTCAGTTATAGTCATAGCGCCACCAGCTGGTAACAGGAAGCCACATGTTTAATACTGTTGTGGATGCCTAGCAACATTTTAAAAGAATTCAACAACTGTTAAACAGGGTAGCAACATGCTAGAAACATGCTATAACATGTTAGCAACATTTAGCTAAGTGCTAAAGCATACTCTTAATGCAATGAAACAGGAAGTTACTGTAACTCAGGCATGCAATGTCCAATCAGCCCCAAACTTCACATGTTTGATAACAGTCGTGGCCTGAAGATATCTACATGCCAATATTCAGTTATAGTTATAGCACCACCTACTGTCAACAGGAAGTGACATGTTTAACACTGTGACACACTATTAGCAACACACTAAAAAAGCCATTGAGTGCTAAACTAGTTTAAAACGTACTCAAACATGCTAGCAACACTTACTTAGTGCTAAAGCATGTTGTTAAAGACATAAAACAGGAAGTTACTGTAACTCAGACATGCAATGTCCAATCAGCCCCAAACTTCACGTTTGATAAGAGTCCTGGCCTGAAGATATATACATGCCCATATTCAGTTATAGTCACAGCGCCACCTGCTGACAACAGGAAGTGACGTTTAATGGTGTTACGGACTCCTAGCAACATAATAAAAAGCGTCAGCAAGTTTTAAATAGGCTAGCATCATGCTAGAATCATGTTAAAACATGCTAGCAACACTTAGCTGAGAGCTAAAGCATGATATTAATACAAAGAAAAATAAGTGTAACTCATGCATACAATGTCCAATCTGACCCAAGCTTAATATGTTTGATAAGAGTCCTGGTCTGAACACAAGCCCATGCCCATATTCAGTTATAGTCATAGTGCCACCTGCTGGCAACAGGAAGTCACATGTTTAATACTGTTGTGGATGCCCAGCAACATTTTAAAAATATCAACAAGTGTTAAATAGGGTAGCAACATGCTAGAAACATGTTAGCAACATTTAGCTAAGTGCTAAAGCATACTCTTAATGCAATGAAACAGGAAGTTACTGTAACTCAGGCATGCAATGTCCAATCAGCCCCAAACTTCACATGTTTGATAAGAGTCCTGGCCTGAACACATGCTCATGCCCATATTTAGTTATAGTCATAGCGCCACCTGCTGGTAACAGGAAGTCACATGTTTAATACTGTTTTGGATGCCCAGCAACATTTTAAAAATATCAACAAGTGTTAAATAGGGTAGCAACATGCTAGAAACATGTAAGCAACATTTAGCTAAGTGCTGAAGCATACTCTTAATGCAATGAAACAGGAAGTTACTGTAACTCAGGCATGCAATGTCCAATCAGCCCCAAACTTAATATGTTTGATAAGAGTCCTGGCCTGAATACATTTACATGCCAATATTAAGTTATAGTCATAGCGCCACCAGCTGGCAACAGCAAATTACTTGTTTTACACTAACTTAAGCATGCAATGTACAATTTGCACCAAACTTGACATGTTTGCCAATAGTCCTGGCCTGAAGACATCTAAAAGCCAATATTTCGTAATAGCGCCACCTGTTGGCAGCAGGATATGTCATGACTTACACTCAAGCATGCCATGTTCAATCTTCACCAAACTTCATATGTTTGATAAAAGCGCTGGCCTGAACACATCTGCATGCCAATATTCAGTTATAGGCATAGCGCCACCAGCTGGCACCAGGAAGATTGGCACATATCAATGACTTTGACATATTCCTCCTACATTTACTGTATTAATAGCATAGTGCCCACCATTCGCCACTGATCGGCGGTGAGCCCGAGTGCGAGGGCCCTACCATCGCTGCTTGCAGCTTTAATTATTAGGGCCCGAGCACCGATGGTGTGAGGACCCTATTGGATCTGCTTCGTTTATTATTATTATTATTATTATTATTCTCCGGAATGAATCGCATTTTTGAGGGCCTAAACATACCCGAAAACTCATGAAACTTTGCACACACATCAAACCTGGCGAAAATGGATGTCTGATATGGGTTTCAGAGATGGGTGTGGCAAAACGGCTCGATAGCGCCACCTTTACACGTTCCGCGGTGTGCGCTTTCAGCTATGATTCACGTACATGCATGAAAATCGGTACACACATGTAACTCACCAATACCTACAAAAAAGCCTCCTGGGACAAAATCCGAAACCCAACAGGAAGTCGGTTATTATTAATTTTCTTAGCAAAATTTGTGTCATTTTTGCCATTTTCAGGCGTCGTACTTGAACGAACTCCTCCTAGAGATTTACTCCGATCAACAGCAAATTTGGTGAGTCTAATCTAAAGCCCTTTGTGACGTTAAATTGTGAAGATCTAGAGTTTTCATCGGAGGGCGTGTCCGTGGCGGCCTCGCAAATTTCGATGTTTCGCCATGAAAAAGGAAGTTGCTATAACTGAGACATAAAATGTCCGATCTGTCCCAAACTTCACATGTGTGATAACACTCCTGACCTGATGACATCTACATATCCATATTCAGTTATAGTCATAGCGCCACCTGCTGGCAACAGGAAGTGTCATGCTGTACTCTACAACCAACTCCTCCTAGAGATTTATACAGATCAACACCAAAATCGGTCAGTCTAATATAAAGGCCTTAGTGATGTTAAATTGTGAAGATCTTGAGTTTTCGGTAAAGGGCGTGTCCGTGGCGGCCTGACAAATTTTGAGGTCTCGCCATGGATATAAAACTTGTTATAACTCAGCCATAAAATGTCCGATTTGCCTCAAACTTCACATATTCGATAAGAGTCCTGGCCTGGACACATCTGAAGGCCAATATTCTATTATAATCACAGCGCCACCTGTTGGCAACAGGAAATGACTTGTATCAAACTCCTCCTAGAGATTTAATGATATCAACATTATATTTGGTCAGTCTGATCTAGAGGCCTTAGAGATGTTAAATTGCGAAGATCTTGAGTTTTCGTTAAAGGGCTTGTCCGTGGCGGCATGACAAAGTTTGATGTTTCGCCATGGACATAGAAGTTGTTATAACTCAGCCATGAAATGTCCGATCTGCCTCAAACTTCACATGTTTGGTAAAAGTCCTGGCCTGAAGACATCTAAAGGCCAATATACAGATATTATTATAGCGCCACCCATTGGCAGTAGGATATTTCATATCTTGCACTAACTCAAATATACCAAGGTCAATCTGCACCAAACTTCATATGTTTGATGAAAGTGCTGGCCTGAACACATCTACATGCCAATAATCAGTAATAGGCATAGCGCCACCAGCTGGCAGCAGGAAGTTTGGCACATTTAAGTGACTTTGATCTATTTTTCCTACATTTACTGTATTAAAAGCATACTGCCCACCGTTTGCTGTTTTCCTAAAGCCACCGGTCGGCGGTGAGCCCGGGTGCGAGGGCCCGTTCATCGCTGCTTGCAGCTTTAATTCTTCTTCTTCTTCTTCTTCTTCTTCTTCTTCTTCTTCTTCTTCTTCTTCTTCTTCTTCTCCAAAATGAAAAGTCTTTTTGAGGGCCTAAACATGCCCGAAAACTCACGAAACTTTGCACACGCATCAGACCTGGCGAAAATTTACATCTGATATGGTTTTCAAAAGTGGGTGTGGCAAAATGGCTCGATAGCGCCACCTATAAAATTTCAACGGAGTGCGCCTCGAGCTACGTTTCACGTACATGTACGAAACTCGGTACACATATGTAACACACCAATACCTACAAAAAAGTCTCCTGGTGCAACATCCGAAACCCAACAGGAAGTCCGTTATATTGAATTTCCTGTACGATTTTTGTGCAGTTTTTCCCATTTTCAGGCCTCGTACTTTAACGAACTCCTCCTACAGTTTTTATCCGATCATCTTCAAATTTGCTGAGTGTCATCATAAGGCCTTTGCGATGTTAAATTGCGAAGCTTTAGAGTTTTCGTCGATGGGCGTGTCCGTGGCGGCCTGACAAACTTTGATGTTTCGCCATGAAAAAGGAAGTTGCTATAACTCAGGCATACAATGTCCGATCTGCCTCAAACTTCACATGTTTGATGACAATCCGGTCCTGAACACACGTCAGTGCCCAAATTCAGCTATAGTCATAGCGCCACCTGCTGACAACAGGAAATGACATGTTTAACACTGTTACGGACTCTTAGCAACATATTGAAAAGCGTTAACAAGTCTTAAATAGGCTAGCAACATGCTACAAACATGCTAAAACATGCTAGCAACACTTAGCTAAGAGCTAAAGCATGCTATTAATACAAATACAAAAGGAAATTGCTGTAACTCATGTATATAATGTCGAATCTGACACAAAATTAATATTCAACATGCTACAAACATAGTAAAGCATGCTAGCAACACTTAGCTAATATGCTAAAGCATGCTAATAATACAATGAAACAGGAAGTTACTCTAACTCAGGCATACAATGTCCAATCAGCCCCAAACTTCACATGTTTGATAAGACTCCTGGCCTGAAGATATATACATGCCCATATTCAGTTATAGTCACAGCGCCACCTGCTGACAACAGGAAGTGACGTTTACTGGTGTTACGGAATCCTAGCAACATATTAAAAAGTGTTAGCAAGTTTTAAATAGGCTAGCATCATGCTACAGTCATGTAAAAAATGCTAGCATCACTTAGCTAAGAGCTAAAGCATGATATTAATACAAAGAAAAATAAGTGTAACTCATGCATACAATGTCCAATCTGACCCAAGCTTAATATGTTTGATAAGAGTCCTGGTCTGAACACAAGCTCATGCCCATATTCAGTTATAGTCATAGTGCCACCTGCTGGCAACAGGAAGTCACATGTTTAATACTGTTGTGGAAGCCCAGCAACATTTTAAAAATATCAACAAGTGTTAAATAGGGTAGCAACATGCTAGAAACATGTTAGCAACATTTAGCTAAGTGCTAAAGCATACTCTTTATGCAATGAAACAGGAAGTTACTGTAACTCAGGCATGCAATGTCCAATCAGCCCCAAACTTAATATGTTTGATAAGAGTCCTGGCCTGAATACATTTACATGCCAATATTCAGTTATAGTCATAGCGCCACATGCTGGCAACAGCAAATTACTTGTTTTACACTAACTTAAGCATGCAATGTACAATTTGCACCAAACTTGACATGTTTGGCAATAGTCCTGGCCTGAAGACGACTGAAAGCCAATATTCCGTAATAGCGCCACCTGTTGGCAGCAGGATATGTCATGTATTACACTCAAGCATGCCATGTTCAATCTGCACTAAACTTCATATGTTTGATAAAATCGCTGGCCCGAACACATCTGCATGCCAATATTTAGTTATACACATAGCGCCACCAGGTGGCAGCAAGAAATCTGGCACATCAAAATGACTTCCACATATTCCTCCTAAATTTACTATGTTAAAAGCATAGTGCCCACCATTCGCCACAGGTCGGCGGTGAGCCCGGTGCGACGGCCCTCCCATCGCTGCTTGCAGCTTTAATTATTAGGGCCCGAGCACCGATGGTGTGAGGACCCTATTGAATCTGCTCCGTTTATTATTATTATTATTATTATTATTATTATTATTCTCCAAAATGAATCGCATTTTAGAGGACCTAAACATGCCCGAAAACTCACAAAACTTTGCACTCACATCAAACCTGGCAAAAATTTACGTCTGATATGGGTTTCAGAAGTGGGTGTGGCAAAATGGCTCGACAGCGCCACCTTTAGATGTTCAGCGGTGTGCGCTTTCAGCTGTGATTCACGTACATGCACGGAAATCGGTACACACATGTAACACACCAATACCTACAAAAAAGCCTCTTGGAGCAAAATCCGGAACCCAACAGGAAGTCGGTTAATATTAATATTCTCAACAAAATTTGTGTCATTTTTGCCATTTTCAGGCGTCGTACTTGAACGAACTCCTCCTAGAGATTTATTCCGATCAACAGCAAATTTGGTGAGTCTAATCTAAAGCCCTTTGTGACGTTAAATTGTGAAGATCTAGAGTTTTCATCGGAGGGCGTGTCCGTGGCGGCCTCGCAAACTTCGATGTTTCGCCATGAAAAAGGAAGTTGCTATAACTTAGCCATAAAATGTCCGATCTGTCCCAAACTTCACATGTGTGATAACACTCCTGACCTGAAGACATCTACATGCCCATATTCAGTTATAGTCATAGCGCCACCTGCTGGCAACAGGAAGTGTCATGCTGTACTCTTCAACCAACTCCTCCTAGAGATTTATACAGATCAATACTAGGGATGCTCATTTCGGTTAATTTTCCTGACCGACAACCGCTGCTCGTTATCCGAACATTAACCGTTAACTGATAAAATTAGAATAATAAATTAGTTTAAAATAAAAATAGAATGCACGAGTATCTGAGATGACACATTAAAAATATAAGCAAATGTTTTATTTTTAACGTGCAAACAGCAGCATACAGAGCAACAACAAAAACTGTATTGACATATACTCAAATTATCACGCATCAGCAGCGGTTCTGAGAACAGAGAAAATCTGAATGAAAAAAAAATATATATATAAATAGGCCTACACTAAATATGTATAAATTAAATAACTACCTAATTAATTATTACCTAATAATCCTTTTATGCCCTTTGAAGAACTGTACCGGTCTTATTCTTCTCGTCGGACATAAAAATATATAGCAGGCCAGCCAAAACCTCAGTGTGCCTAGTTTTTAACATGTCCACATGCTGTATGGATAGGCAGGACCGCTGCCTGTTAACTCTTAGATCCGCAAAAAAACACCATCACAAAAACCCTTTCAATTTGCGGTTTGGGACTTCCATCCACTGTCATATGCGTGTGGAGAAGCGCGTGTTTTACAGCATTCAGCAATAGCCAATCACAGACATGTATGTTGATTTGATTATCACTGTGGCCAATCAGAGGAGGCTATGTTACAATCCACTCACCAACCAAAGTGCCGGTTTCAGTTTTGCTGATTTCTACACTTTCGCGAACTCTCTTATTAAAACAAAGAAAGTGTTGGCATTATATAAATAAGAGATTAATTGTGCAGTGTAAAGGTTATTTTATTACTTTTTGATAACTTTATGAGATTGCGATGAACTACTCTAGGATGAGTGATAGCTTTCCAGTGACTGTAACGGGAGCGCCTATTGCGCACTTTCTAGACTATAATTCATTCAGAATTTGAATACATTCACTCATGGATTCACTCTCTGATAACCCAATATCGCCACTTGCCGTTGAGTTGCATATACTACATCTGTTTACTAAGTAAAGGTGAAGTGAAATATGTCTGTACAGCCACACGTGTCGACACGCGCACGTGAGTAAACAGATAACTTACAAATAGCATTATTTCTTTCACCATGCAGCAAACGTAAAAAAAAAAAAAAAAAAAAAAAAAAGAATAGAAAAAAAACCTTTTAAACCGTTTAACTGATAGTAATAATCGGTTAAAATTCTTACTGTCGGTTAATGGTTAAACGGTCAATATGAGCATCCCTAATCAATACCAAAATAGGCCAGTCTAATATAAAGGCCTTAGCGATGTTAAATTGTGAAGATCTTGAGTTTTCGGTAAAGGGCGTGTCCGTGGCAGCCTGACAAATTTCGAGGTCTCGCCATGGATATAAAACTTGTTATAACTCAGCCATAAAATGTCCGATTTGCCTCAAACTTCACATATTCGATAAGAGTCCTGGCCTGAACACATCTGAAGGCCAATATTCTATTATAATCACAGCGCCACCTGTTGGCAACAGGAAATGACTTGTATCAAACTCCTCCTAGAGATTTAATGATATCAACATTATATTTGGTCATTCTAATCTAGAGGCCTTAGAGATGTTAAATTGCGAAGATCTTGAGTTTTCGTTAAAGGGCGTGTCTGTGGCGGCGTGACAAAGTTTGATGTTTCGCCATGGACATAGAAGTTGTTATAACTCAGCCATAAAATGTCCGATCTGCCTCAAACTACACAGGTTTGGTAAGAGTCCTGGCCTGAAGATACCTAAAGGACAATATTCAGATATTATCATAGCGCCACCTGTTGGCAGCAGGATATATCATATCTTTCACTAACTCAAACATACCAAGGCCAATCTGCACCAAACTTCATATGTTTGATAAAAGTGCTGGCCTAAACACATCTAAATGCCAATAATCAGTTATAGGCATAGCGCCACCAGCTGGCAGCAGGAAATTTGGCACTTTTAAGTGACTTTGACATATTTCTCCTATTTTTACTCTATTAAAAGCATACTGCCCACCATTAGCTGTGTTCCTGATGCCACCGGTCGGTGTTGAGCCCATGTGCGAGGGCCCGTTCATCGCTGCTTGCAGCTTTAATTCTTCTTCTTCTTCTTCTCCAAAATGAAAAGTCTTTTTGAGGGCCTAAACATGCCCGAAAACTCACGAAACTTTGCACACGCATCAGACCTGGCGAAAATTTACATCTGATATGGTTTTCAAAAGTGGGTGTGGCAAAATGGCTCGATAGCGCCACCTATAAAATGTCAACGGAGTGCGCCTCGAGCTACGTTTCACGTACATGTACGAAACTCGGTACACATATGTAACACACCAATACCTACAAAAAAGTCTCCTGGTGCAACATCCGAAACCCAACAGGAAGTCCGTTATATTGAATTTCCTGTACGATTTTTGTGCAGTTTTTCCCATTTTCAGGCCTCGTACTTTAACGAACTCCTCCTACAGTTTTTATCCGATCATCTTCAAATTTGCTGAGTGTCATCATAAGGCCTTTGCGATGTTAAATTGCGAAGCTTTAGAGTTTTCGTCGAAGGGCGTGTCCGTGGCGGCCTGACAAACTTTGATGTTTCGCCATGAAAAAGGAAGTTGCTATAACTCAGGCATACAATGTCCGATCTGCCTCAAACTTCACATGTTTGATGACAGTCCGGTCCTGAACACACGTCAGTGCCCATATTCAGTTATAGTCATAGCGCCACCTGCTGACAACAGGAAATGGCATGTTTAACACTGTTACGGACTCCTAGAAACATATTGAAAAGCGTTAACAAGTCTTAAATAGGCTAGCAACATGCTACAAACATGCTAAAACATGCTAGCAACACTTAGCTAAGAGCTAAAGCATGCTATTAATACAAATACAAAAGGAAATTGCTGTAACTCATGTATATACTGTTGAATCTGACCCAAACTTAATATTCAACATGCTACAAAAATAATAAAGCATGCTAGCAACACTTAGCTAATATGCTAAAGCATGCTAATAATACAATAAAACAGGAAGTTACTCTAACTCAGGCATACCATGTCCAATCAGCCCCAAACTTAACATGTTTGATAAGAATCCTGGCCTAAACACACGCCCATGCCTGTATTCAGTTATAGTCATAGCGCCACCAGCTGGTAACAGGAAGCCACATGTTTAATACTGTTGTGGATGCCTAGCAACATTTTAAAAAAATTCAACAACTGTTAAAAAGGGTAGCAACATGCTAGAAACATGCTATAACATGTTAGCAACATTTAGCTAAGTGCTAAAGCATGCTCTTAATGCAATGAAACAGGAAGTTACTGTAACTCAGGCATGCAATGTCCAATCAGCCCCAAACTTCACGTTTGATAAGAATCCTGGCCTAAACACACGCCCATGCCTGTATTCAGTTATAGTCATAGCGCCACCAGATGGTAACAGGAAGTAACATGTTTAATACTGTTGTGGATGCCTAACAACATTTAAAAAATATCAACAAGTGTTAAACAGGGTAGCAACATGCCAGAAACATGCTATAACATGTTAGCAACATTTAGCTAAGTGCTAAAGCATACTCTTAATGCAATGAAACAGGAAGTTACTGTAACTCAGGCATGCAATGTCCAATCAGCCTCAAACTTCACATGTTTAATAAGACTCCTGGCCTGAAGATATATACATGCCCATATTCAGATATAGTCACAGCGCCACCTGCTGACAACAGGAAGTGACCTTTAATGGTGTTACGGACTCCTAGCAACATATTAAAAAGCGTTAGCAAGTTTTAAATAGGCTAGCATCATGCTAGAATCATGTTAAAACATGCTAGCAAAACTTAGCTAAGAGCTAAAGCATGATATTAATACAAAGAAAAATAAGTGTAACTCATGCATACAATGTCCAATCTGACCCAAGCTTAATATGTTTGATAAGAGTCCTGGTCTGAACACAAGCCCATGCCCATATTCAGTTATAGTCATAGTGCCACCTGCTGGCAACAGGAAGTCACATGTTTAATACTGTTGTGGATGCCAAGCAACATTTTAAAAATATCAACAAGTGTTAAATAGGGTAGCAACATGCTAGAAACATGTTAGCAACATTTAGCTAAGTGCTAAAGCATACTCTTAATGCAATGAAACAGGAAGTTACTGTAACTCAGGCATGCAATGTCCAATCAGCCCCAAACTTAATATGTTTGATAAGAGTCCTGGCCTGAATACATTTACATGCCAGTATTTAATTATAGTCATAGCGCCACCAGCTGGCAGCAGGAAGATTGGCACATATTAATGACTTTGACATATTCCTCCTACATTTACTGTGTTAATAGCATAGTGCCCACCATTCGCCACCAATCGGCGGTGAGCCCGAGTGCGAGGGCCCTACCATCGCTGCTTGCAGCTTTAATTAGGGCCCGAGCACTACAGTGCGAGGACCCTATTGGAATTGCTCCGTTTATTATTAGGGCCCGAGCACTACAGTGCGAGGACCCTATTGGAATTGCTCCGTTTATTATTCTTCTTCTTCTTCTTCTCCAAAATGAAAAGTCTTTTTGAGGGCCTAAACATGCCCGAAAACTCACGAAACTTTGCACACGCATCAGACCTGGCGAATATTTACATCTGATGTGGTTTTCAAAAGTGGGTGTGGCAAAATGGCTCGATAGCGCCACCTATAAAATTTCAACAGAGTGCGCCTCGAGCTACGTTTCACGTACATGTACGAAACTCGGTACAAATATGTAACACACCAATACCTACAAAAAAGTCTCCTGGTGCAACATCCGAAACCGAACAGGAAGTCCGTTATATTGAATTTCCTGAACGATTTTTGTGCAGTTTTTGCCATTTTCAGGCCTTGTACTTTAACAAACTCCTCCTACAGTTTTTATCCGATCATCTTCAAATTTGCTGAGTGTCATCATAAGGCCTTTGCGATGTTAAATTGCGAAGCTTTAGAGTTTTCGTCGATGGGCGTGTCCGTGGCGGCCTGACAAACTTTGATGTTTCGCCATGAAAAAGGAAGTTGCTATAACTCAGGCATACGATGTCCGATCTGCCTCAAACTTCACATGTTTGATGACAGTCCGGTCCTGAACACATGTCAGTGCCCAAATTCAGTTATAGTCATAGCGCCACCTGCTGACAACAGGAAATGACATGTTTAACACTGTTACGGACTCTTAGCAACATATTGAAAAGCGTTAACAAGTCGTAAATAGCCTAGCAACATGCTACAAACATGCTAAAACATGCTAGCAACACTTAGCTAAGAGCTAAAGCATGCTATTAATACAAATACAAAAGGAAATTGCTGTAACTCATGTAAATACTGTTGAATCTGACCCAAACTTAATATTCAACATGCTACAAAAATAATAAAGCATGTTAGCAACACTTAGCTAATATGCTAAAGCATTCTATTAATACAATAAAATAGGAAGTTACTCTAACTCAGGCATACCATGTCCAATCAGCCCCAAACTTAACATGTTTGATAAGAATCCTGGCCTAAACACACGCCCATGCCTGTATTCAGTTATAGTCATAGCGCCACCAGCTGGTAACAGGAAGCCATATGTTTAATACTGTTGTGGATGACTAGCAACATTTGAAAAAAAATTCAACAACTGTTAAAAAGGGTAGAAACATGCTAGAAACATGCTATAACATGTTAGCAACATTTAGTTAAGTGCTAAAGCATGCTCTTAATGCAATGAAACAGGAAGTTACTGTAACTCAGGCATGCAATGTCCAATCAGCCCCAAACTTCACATGTTTGATAACAGTCGTGACATGAAGATGTCTACATGCCAATATTCAGTTATAGTTATAGCGCCACCTACTGTCAACAGGAAGTGACATGTTTAACACTGTGACACACTATTAGCAACACACTAAAAAAGCCATTGAGTGCTAAACTAGTTCTAAACGTACTCAAACATGCTAGCAACACTTACTTAGTGCTAAAGCATGTTGTTAAAGACATAAAACAGGAAGTTACTGTAACTCAGGCATGCAATGTCCAATCAGCCCCAAACTTCACATGTTTGATAAGACTCCTGGCCTGAAGATATATACATGCCCATATTCAGTTATAGTCACAGCGCCACCTGCGGGTGTTACGGACTCCTAGCAACATATTAAAAAGCTTTAGCGAGTTTTAAATAGGCTAGCATCATGCTAGAATCATGTTAAAACATGCTAGCAACACTTAGCTAAGAGCTAAAGCATGATATTTATACAAAGAAAAATAAGTGTAACTCATGCATACAATGTCCAATCTGACCCAAGCTTAATATGTTTGATAAGAGTCCTGGTCTGAACACAAGCCCATGCCCATATTCAGTTATAGTCATAGTGCCACCTTCTGGCAACAGGAAGTCACATGTTTAATACTGTTGTGGATGCCAAGCAACATTTTAAAAATATCAACAAGTGTTAAATAGGGTAGCAACATGCTAGAAACATGATAGCAACATTTAGCTAAGTGCTAAAGCATACTCTTAATGCAATGAAACAGGAAGTTACTGTAACTCAGGCATGCAATGTCCAATCAGCCCCAAACTTAATATGTTTGATAAGAGTCCTGGCCTGAATACATTTACATGCCAGTATTTAGTTATAGTCATAGCGCCACCAGCTGGCAACAGCAAATTACTTGTTTTACACTAACTTAACCATGCAATGTACAATTTGCACCAAACTTGACATGTTTGCCAATAGTCCTGGCCTGAAGATATCTAAAAGCCAATATTTCTTAACAGCGCCACCTGTTGACAGCAGGATATGTCATGACTTACACTCAAGCATGCCATGTTCAAGCTTCACCAAACTTCATATGTTTCATGAAAGCACTGGCCTGAACACACCTGCATGCCAATATTCAGTTATAGGCATAGCGCCACCAGCTGGCGGCAGGAAGATTGGCACATATCAATGACTTTGACATATTCCTCCTACATTTACTGTGTTAATAGCATAGTGCCCACCATTCGCCACCGATCGGCGGTGAGGCCGAGTGCGAGGGCCCTACCATCGCTGCTTGCAGCTTTAATTAGGGCCCGAGCACTACAGTGCGAGGACCCTATTGGAATTGCTCCGTTTATTATTATTCTTCTTCTTCTCCAAAATGAAAAGTCTTTTTGAGGGCCTAAACATGCCCGAAAACTCACGAAACTTTGCACATGCATCAGACCTGGCGAACATTTACATCTGATATGGTTTTCAAAAGTGGGTGTGGCAAAATGGCTCGATAGCGCCACCTATAAAATTTCAACGGAGTGCGCCTCGAGCTACGTTTCACGTACATGTACGAAACTCGGTACACATATGTAACACACCAATACCTACAAAAAAGTCTCCTGGTGCAACATCCGAAACCCAACAGGAAGTCCGTTATATTGAATTTCCTGTACGAATTTTGTGCAGTTTTTGCCATTTTCAGGCCTCGTACTTTAACGAACTCCTCCTACAGTTTTTATCCGATCATCTTCAAATTTGCTGAGTGTCATCATAAGGCCTTTGTGATGTTAAATTGCGAAGCTTTAGAGTTTTCGTCGATGGGCGTGTCCGTGGCGGCCTGACAAACTTTGATGTTTCGCCATGAAAAAGGAAGTTGCTATAACTCAGGCATACGATGTCCGATCTGCCTCAAACTTCACATGTTTGATGACAGTCTGGTCCTGAACACATGTCAGTGCCCAAATTCAGTTATAGTCATAGCGCCACCTGCTGACAACAGGAAATGACATGTTTAACACTGTTACGGACTCTTAGCAACATATTGAAAAGCGTTAACAAGTCGTAAATAGGCTAGCAACATGCTACAAACATGCTAAAACATGCTAGCAACACTTAGCTAAGAGCTAAAGCATGCTATTAATAAAAATACAAAAGGAAATTGCTGTAACTCATGTATATACTGTTGAATCTGACCCAAACTTAATATTCAACATGCTACAAAAATAATAAAGCATGCTAGCAACACTTAGCTAATATGCTAAAGCATGCTAATAATACAATTAAACAGGAAGTTACTCTAACTCAGGCATACAATGTCCAATCAGCCCCAAACTTAACATGTTTGATAAGAATCCTGGCCTAAACACACGCCCATGCCCGTATTCAGTTATAGTCATAGCGCCACCAGCTGGTAACAGGAAGCCACATGTTTAATACTGTTGTGGATGCCTAGCAACATTTAAAAAAAATTCAACAACTGTTAAACAGGGTAGCAACATGCTATAAACATGCTATAACATGTTAGCAACATTTAGCTAAGTGCTAAAGCATACTCTTAATGCAATGAAACAGGAAGTTACTGTAACTCAGGCATGCAATGTCCAATCAGCCCCAAACTTCACATGTTTGATAACAGTCCTGGCCTGAATATATATACATGCCAATATTCAGTTATAGTTATAGCGCCACCTACTGTCAACAGGAAGTGACATGTTTAACACTGTGACACACTATTAGCAACACACTAAAAAAGCCATTGAGTGCTAAACTAGTTTAAAACGTACTCAAACATGCTAGCAACACTGACTTAGTGCTAAAGCATGTTGTTAAAGACATAAAACAGGAAGTTACTGTAACTCAGACATGCAATGTCCAATCAGCCCCAAACTTCACGTTTGATAAGAGTCCTGGCCTGAAGAGATATACATGCCCATATTCAGTTATAGTCACAGCGCCACCTGCTGACAACAGGAAGTGATGTTTAATGGTGTTACGGACTCCTAGCAACATATTAAAAAGCGTTAGCAAGTTTTAAATAGGCTAGCATCATGCTAGAATCATGTTAAAACATGCTAGCAACACTTAGCTAAGAGCTAAAGCATGATATTAATACAAAGAAAAATAAGTGTAACTCATGCATACAATGTCCAATCTGACCCAAGCTTAATATGTTTGATAAGAGTCCTGGTCTGAACACAAGCCCATGCCCATATTCAGTTATAGTGATAGTGCCACCTGCTGGCAACAGGAAGTCACATGTTTAATACTGTTGTGGATGCCAAGCAACATTTTAAAAATATCAACAATTGTTAAATAGGGTAGCAACATGCTAGAAACATGCTATAACATGTTAGCAACATTTAGCTAAGTGCTAAAGCATACTCTTAATGCAATGAAACAGGAAGTTACTGTAACTCAGGCGTGCAATGTCCAATCAGCCCCAAACTTAATATGTTTGATAAGAGTCCTGGCCTGAATACATTTACATGCCAATATTTAGTTATAGTCATAGCGCCACCAGCTGGCAACAGCAAATTACTTGTTTTACACTAACTTAAGCATGCAATGTACAATTTGCACCAAACTTGACATGTTTGCCAATAGTCCTGGCCTGAAGACATCTAAAAGCCAATATTTTGTAATAGCGCCACCTGTTGGCAGCAGGATATGTCATGACTTACACTCAAGCATGCCATGTTCAAGCTTCACCAAACTTCATATGTTTGATAAAAGCACTGGCCTGAACACATCTGCATGCCAATATTCAGTTATAGGCATAGCGCCACCAGCTGGCAGAAGGAAGATTGGCACATATCAATGACTTTGACATATTCCTCCTACATTTTCTGTGTTAATAGCATAGTGCCCACCATTCGCCAACGATCGGCGGTGAGCCCGAGTGCGAGGGCCCTACCATCGCTGCTTGCAGCTTTAATTATTATTATTCTTCTTCTTCTCCAAAATGAATCGCATTTTAGAGGACCTAAACATGCCCGAAAACTCACAAAACTTTGCACACACATCAAACCTGGCGAAAATTTACGTCTGATATGGGTTTCAGAAGTGGGTGTGGCAAAATGGCTCGACAGCGCCACCTTTAGACGTTCAGCGGTGTGCGCTTTCAGCTGTGATTCACGTACATGCACGGAAATCGGTACACACATGTAACACACCAATACCAACAAAAAAGCCTCTTGGAGCAAAATCCGGAACCCAGCAGGAAGTCGGTTAATATTAATATTCTCAACAAAATTTGTGTCATTTTTGCCATTTTCAGGCGTCGTACTTGAACGAACTCCTCCTAGAGATTTATTCGGATCAACGCCAAATTTGCAGAGTCTAGTCTAAAGCCCTTTGTGACGTTAAATTGTGAAGATCTAGAGTTTTCATCGGAGGGCGTGTCCGTGGCGGCCTGGCAAATTTCGATGTTTCGCCATGAAAAAAGGAAGTTGCTATAACTCAGACATACAATGTCCGATCTGTCCCAAGCTTCACATGTGTGATAACACTCTTGACCTGATGACATCTACATGCCCATATTCAGTTATAGTCATAGCGCCACCTGCTGGCAACAGGAAGTTTCATGCTGTACTCTACAACAAACTCCTCCTAGAGATTTATACACATCAACACCAAAATCGGTCAGTCTAATATAAAGGCCTTAATGATGTTAAATTGTGAAGATCTTGAGTTTTCGTTGAAGGGCGTGTCCGTGGCGGCCTGACAAATTTCGAGGTCTCGCCATGGATATAAAACTTGTTATAATTCAGTCATAAAATGTCCGATTTGCCTCAAACTTCACATGTTCGATAAGAGTCCTGGCCTGAAAACATCTGAAGGCCAATATTCTATTATAATCACAGCGCCACCTGTTGGCAACAGGAAATGACTTGTAGCAAACTCCTCCTAGAGATTTAATGATATCAACATTATATTTGGTCAGTCTGATCTAGAGGCCTTAGAGATGTTAAATTGCGAAGATCTTGAGTTTTCGTTATAGGGCGTGTCTGTGGCGGCGTGACAAAGTTTGATGTTTCGCCATGGACATAGAAGTTGTTATAACTCAGCCATAAAATGTCTGATCTGCCTCAAACTTCACAGGTTTGGTAAGAGTCCTGGCCTGAAGACACCTAAAGGCCAATATTCAGATATTATCATAGCGCCACCTGTTGGCAGCAGGATATATCATATATTTCACTAACTCAAACATACCAAGGCCAATCTGCACCAAACTTCATATGTTTGATAAAAGTGCTGGCCTGAACACATCTAAATGCCAATAATCAGTTATAGGCATAGTGCCACCAGCTGGCAGCAGGAAATTTGGCACTTTTAAGTGACTTTGACATATTTCTCCTATTTTTACTGTATGAAAAGCATACTGCCCACCATTAGCTGTGTTCCTAAAGCCACCGGTTGGCGGTGAGCCCGTGTGCGAGGGCCCGTTCATCGCTGCTTGCAGGTTTAATTAGGGCCCGAGCACTACAGTGCGAGGACCCTATTGGAATTGCTCCGTTTATTATTCTTCTTCTTCTTCTTCTTCTTCTCCAAAATGAAAAGTCTTTTTGAGGGCCTAAACATGCCCGAAAACTCACGAAACTTTGCACACGCATCAGACCTGGCGAAAATTTACATCTGATATGGTTTTCAGAAGTGGGTGTGCCAAAATGGCTCGATAGCGCCACCTATAAAATTTCAACGGAGTGCGCCTCGAGCTACGTTTCACGTACATGTACGAAACTCGGTACACACATGTAACACACCAATACCTACAAAAAAGTCTCCTGGTGCAACATCCGAAACCCAACAGGAAGTCTGTTATATTGAATTTCCTGTACGATTTTTGTGCAGTTTTTGCCATTTTCATGCCTCGTACTTTAACGAACTCCTCCTACAGTTTTTATCCGATCATCTTCAAATTTGCTGAGTGTCTTCATAAGGCCTTTGCGATGTTAAATTGCGAAGCTTTAGAGTTTTCGTCAAAGGGCGTGTCCGTGGCGGCCGGACAAACTTGGATGTTTCGCCATGAAAAAGGAAGTTGCTATAACTCAGGCATAAAATGTCCGATCTGCCTCAAACTTCACATGTTTGATAACAGTCTGGTCCTGAACACACGTCAGTGCCCATATTCAGTTATAGTCATAGCGCCACCTGCTGACAACAGGAAGTGACATGTTTAACACTGTTACGGACTCTTAGCAACATATTGAAAAGCCTTAACAAGTCTTAAATAGGCTAGCAACATGCTAGAAACATGCTAAAACATGCTAGCAACACTTAGCTAATATGCTAAATCATGCTAATAATACAAATACAAAAGGAAATTGCTGTAACTCATGCATATAATGTCAAATCTGACCCAAACTTAATATTCAACATGCTACAAACATAGTAAAGCATGCTAGCAACACTTAGCTAATATGCTAAAGCATGCTAATAATACAATGAAACAGGAAGTTACTCTAACTCAGGCATACAATGTCCAATCAGCCCCAAACTTCACATGTTTGATAAGAGGCCTGGCCTGAACACACGCCCATGCCCGTATTCAGTTATAGTCATAGCACCACCAGCTGGTAACAGGAAGCCACATGTTCAATACTCTTGTGGATGCCTACCAAAATTTTAAAAATATCAACAAGTGTTAAACAGGGTAGCAACATGCTAGAAACATGCTATAACATGTTAGCAACATTTAGCTAAGTGCTAAAGCATACTCTTAATGCAATGAAACAGGAAGTTACTGTAACTCAGGCATGCAATGTCCAATCAGCCCCAAACTTCACATGTTTGATAACAGTCCTGACCTGAAGATATCTACATGTCAATATTCAGTTATAGTCATAGCGCCACCTACTGTCAACAGGAAGTGACATGTTTAACACTGTGACACACTATTAGCAACACACTAAAAAAAGCCATTGAGGGCTAAACTAGTTTAAAACATACTCAAACATGCTAGCAACACTTACTTAGTGCTAAAGCATGTTGTTAAAGATATAAAACAGGAAGTTACTGTAACTCAGGCATGCAATGTCCAATCAGCCCCAAACTTCACATGTTTGATAAGACTCCTGGCCTGAAGATATATACATGCCCATATTCAGTTATAGTCACAGCGCCACCTGCTGACAACAGGAAGTGACGTTTAATGGTGTTACGGACTCCTAGCAACATATTAAAAAGCGTTAGCAAGTTTTAAATAGGCTAGCATCATGCTAGAATCATGTTAAAACATGATAACAACACTTAGCTAAGAGCTAAAGCATGATATTAATACAAAGAAAAATAAGTGTAACTCATGCATACAATGTCCAATCTGACCCAAGCTTAATATGTTTGATAAGAGTCCTAGTCTGAACACAAGCCCATGCCTATATTCAGTTATAGTCATAGTGCCACCTGCTGGCAACAGGAAGTCACATGTTTAATACCGATGTGGATGCCCAGCAACATTTTAAAAATATCAACAAGTGTTAAATAGGGTAGCAACATGCTAGAAACATGTTAGCAACATTTAGCTAAGTGCTAAAGCATACTCTTAATGCAATGAAACAGGAAGTTACTGTAACTCAGGCATGCAATGTCCAATCAGCCCCAAACTTAATATGTTTGATAAGAGTCCTGGCCTGAATACATTTACATGCCAATATTCAGTTATAGTCATAGCGCCACCAGCTGGCAACAGCAAATTACTTGTTTTACACTAACTTAAACATGCAATGTACAATTTGCACCAAACTTGACATGTTTGCCAATAGTCCTGGCCTGAAGACATCTAAAAGCCAATATTTCGTAATAGCACCACCTGTTGGCAGCAGGATATGTCATGAATTACACTCAAGCATGCCATGTTCAATCTTCACCAAACTTCATATGTTTGATAAAAGCGCTGGCCTAAAGACATCTGCATGCCAATATTCAGTTATAGGCATAGCGCCACCAGCTGGCAGCAGGAAGATAGGCACATATCAATGACTTTGACATATTCCTCCTACATTTACTGTGCTAATAGCATAGTGCCCACCATTCGCCACCGATCAGCGGTGAGCCCGAGTGCGAGGGCCCTACCATCGCTGCTTGCAGCTTTAATTATTAGGGCCCGAGCACTACAGTGCGAGGACCCTATTGGAATTGTTCCGTTTATTAGGGCCCGAGCCCAGAATGGGCGAAGGCCCTCTTGTTTTCCTAAGGATTCTTATTTTTTTTTTTTTTTTTTTTTGTTAACCTTCCGGGCACTTAAGGGGGTCTTAACATGCTCAAAAACTCTTGAAAATTTGCACACATGTCGGAATCTGCGGCCATCAGGACGTCACAGAGGCTGGTACCGGGGCGTGGCAAGGGGACTCTACAGCGCCCCCTGGAATTTTTAGGGCCATATAGCACACATACTTGAACGTACACATATGAAACTCGGTACACATATAGAACTCATTGAGCTGAACAACTTTTGTACTCTATGTCATTATCTTAACGCAACAGGAAGTGAGATATTTAGGGCTGTTTAAAAAGCGCATGCTCTGGAATTTAACGTACTCCTCCCAGGATTTCCATACGATTGTCACCAAACTCGGTCAGCATGATCTCAAGACATTGGGGACGCTAAATTGCGAGGGGATTTTTGATATCTCGAACGGTTTGGCCGTGGCAAGGCGACAAAGTTATGGCGAGAAATGAGAAACAGGAAGTGTCTAATAACTGTTGCACACATTGCCTGATTCTGATGAAACTTCACCAGATTGTTCGTTGTATGATGCCGATTCCATAAATGTGACTATTATGAGTCAAAGTTATAGCGCCACCAACTGGTAGCAGGAAGCGTGTCATTTTCAAAATGCGTTGAAATCAGCCTCTTAATTTTACTTGATTTTCTTCAAACTTCATCAAAATAATGTCAAAATACGGCCGATAAGAATATGTAAAGGGTACGATGATAAATCAAATGCTGTTGCCATGGCAACGTGTTAAACTTTAAAATTAGATTCCTGTCTTTTCGAAGCAGATAACATGTTTAGAATTTCATGAAACTCAACACACACATCAATATTAATGATAGTTAGACACTGGCAAAAGGTCATAAATGGGCGTGGAGTAGGCACTCTATAGCGCCATCTTTTGACAAAAGTTGGGGGGTTAGTTTTTCCTACAGTCACCAAACTCTGTACATATATTGTTCTCATCAATCTGGACAACTTTCTAAATCAAACTCATTAGCTAAGACCAACAGGAAGCCGGCTATTTTGATTTGAATGTGGATTTTTGGAAAAATCAGGCTGTAAACAAATTCACACTCCTTCTAAGAATAACAAGGTATTCACACCAAACTTTTTTAACATGAAGAGAAGATTCTGAAGATGTTAAATTGCGAGCGGATTTGGGATATCTTGAACGGTGTTGACGTGGTGATTTTTTAAAAAACATAACCCTAATTTTTTATATCTTTAAAGTGCAGCATCCAAACTCTTTCAAACTTTTTTCACACAGAGATCTAATCATTATGAGCAAGTGCTGGTAATATCATAGTTATTCAAGCTTCTATGAATTAAAGAAAATTAAAAAAAGAAATCAGTAAACTGTTGTCACTGGGCTGACAGTCTGTGTTGACACTAAGAGTGACTGAAGGGGGGAGGGGTGAAAGGGAGAGAGACCAGTGGAACATGCTGTTTTGCTTAAGACCATCTTTGAGGAAGATGCAATTTGCACATTGCACATTGCTGTAGTTTAATCTGCATAAATAAGTCTGAACTTTGAGAGTCTGATCTTTGAGAAAATATAAAGGGTCACAAACTCTTTCATTCTTTGTATATTGCAGTTGTTGTTTTTTATTTATTTTTTACTGAACTGTACCATGAACTTGTCCTATTCAGTCACATAGCAAAAGATTAAGAAAAATACAGCTTTTTAGCATGAGCGATTTATCTTCATTGATAGACATTTATTTTCATAATTAAAATTTTTGATTCAATAAAAAAAAAACACTAACAATTTCAAGACAAACTTTGACAACAAAACAAACTTTGCTGTTATCTGTTCAAAACATCTGAAAATTGTACCATTTTAAGATGAGTTATATTTATATATCGCCCCATTACAATACCCAACTTGATTTTTAAAGATATTTTGAAAGAATGAAGCGTTTATTGAGCACTTTATTGTTTATTGTTGTATACCCACATGAACTGTGTTCATGTTCATGTTAATTCACAGTACATACACTATGTTAAAAGATACAAATTTACCTTTAAACAATATATGAGTACTTTTTTAGGTTAATATTAATTAACATTAATAAATGCTATTTATTATTGTTCATGTTAACAATGTTAACAAATCAAACTGGATGGTAAAGTTGTATATTTAGTGTGTATTTGTCTGTGTGTTGATTTAAAAATGTAACCCTTTCATTTCTGTAAACTTTAAATCCAAACTGGCAGAGGGTTACTGTGAATGCATGTGCCAACTGGGCACCGTTTTCCTAATTGATTCTTAGTTATGTAGCGCTTAAGAGTGATGTCTTATAACAGGAGTCACCTGCAAAGCAATGTCCACACACAAATGGAACAGATAGGTAACGATGACATTTAAACAGAAGTGGTGGACGTAAAGCAAGCAATAATAACATTTTGTTATCATCATGAATTACATGTTCTTATCATCATCCTCAGAACATAGGGAAAATGTTCCCTATATTGTGAACGGCTTTGGGATATCTTGAACGGTGTTGATGTGGTGATTTATGAAAGTAACAATAAAAAAGATGAAGAGTTATTTTCATATATCTTTAAATTGCATTATTCTTACTCATCATAAAAAAAATACGCGTAGTTTCAAAATGTTATCATGCTCAGAGGCCCCAAAAACATTAAAAGTGTCAAATAAATTCGTCAGATTAAAGCTCTAATACCAGGGATGAACACTAGAGGTCCTCATAAGATAAGGAATCGTTTGACCTCTAATGCTATTTAGCTCATTGTCAGTGTATAAGAATGACAATAATCCATAGAATCAGTTGATATGTACTGTACTGTCAGTGTAATTTTACATAATTATTTTGTATAGGTGCTTAAAGAGCATTAAAATATTTTTTTTATCTTTTAAGGAAAAATTATGTGATTTAAATACATATATACACTCTCACTGATAGAACAAAGTATCTTATAAGTTATATTTATATTATACTGCTCAGTTCACTTGATTAGAATGAGAAACAAATACAAAAAGGCCAAAAAGTCAACTAAGTTAATATGTATTTATTTTCAATATATTTGTTTATAATTATTTCACAGATGCTTATAGACTATTAAAATAATATCTAAAAATGCTTGTAGACCTTAAAACATGGTAACTATTTAAAATAGGGTCCAATACCTACAAAAAAGCCTCTTGGAGCAAAATTTGACACCCAACAGGAAGTCGGTTATTTTTAATTTTCTCAGCACATTTTGTCATTTTTGCCATTTTCAGGCCTCGTACTTGAACGAACTCCTCCTAGAGATTTATCCGGATTAACTCCAAATTTGCTGAGTGTAATCTAAAGCACTTTGTGACGTTAAATTGCAAAGATCTAGAGTTTTCATTGGAGGGCGTGTCCATAGCGGTCTCGCAAATTTCGATGTTTCGCCATGAAAAAGGAAGTTTCTATAACTCAGGCATACAATGTCCGATCTGTCCCAAACTTCACATGTGTGATAACACTCCTGACCTGAAGACATCTACATTCCCATATTCAGTTATAGTCATAGCGCCACCTGCTGGCAACAGGAAGTGTCATGCTGTACTCTACAACAAACTCCTCCAAGAGATTTATACAGATCAACACTAAAATCGGTCAGTCTAATAAAAAGGCTTTAGTGATGTTAAATTGCGAAGATCTTGAGTTTTCGTTGAAGGGCATGTCCGTGGTGGCCTGACAAAGTTTGATGTTTGGTCATGGACATAGAAGTTGTTATAACTCAGCCATAAAATGTCCAATCTGCCTCAAACTTCACATGTTTGATAAGAGTCCTGGCCTGAAGACATCTTAAGGCCAATATTCAGATATCATCATAGCGCCACCTATTGACAGCAGGATATATCATATCTTGCACTAACTTAAACATACCAAGGTCAATCTGCACCAGACTTCATATGTTTGATGAAAGTGCTGGCCTGAACACATCTACATGTCAATAATCAGTTACAGGCATAGCGCCACCAGCTGGCAGCAGGAGGTTTGGCACATTTAAGTGACTTTGATCTATTTTTCCTACATTCACTGTTTTAAAAGCATAATGCCCACCGTTTGCTGTTTTCCTAAAGCCACCGGTCGGCGGTGAGCCCGGGTGCGAGGGCCCGTTCATCGCTGCTTGCAGCTTTAATTCTTCTTCTTCTTCTTCTTCTTCTTCTTCTTCTCCAAAATGAAAAGTCTTTTTGAGGGCCTAAACATGCCCGAAAACTCACGAAACTTTGCACACGCATCAGACCTGGCGAAAATTTACATCTGATATGGTATTCAAAAGTGGGTGTGGCAAAATGGCTCCATAGCGCCACCTATAAAATTTCAACGGAGTGCCCCTCGAGCTACGTTTCATGTACATGTACGAAACTCGGTACACATATGTAACACACCAATACCTACAAAAAAGTCTCCTGGTGCAACATCCGAAACCCAACAGGAAGTCCGTTATATTGAATTTCCTGTACGATTTTTGTGCAGTTTTTGCCATTTTCAGGCCTCATACTTTAACGAACTCCTCCTACAGTTTTTATCTGATCATCTTCAAATTTGCTGCGTGTCATCATAAGGCCTTTGCGATGTTAAATTGCGAAGCTTTAGAGTTTTCGTCGAAGGGCGTGTCCGTGGCGGCCGGACAAACTTTGATGCTTCGCCATGAAAAAGGAAGTTGCTATAACTCAGGCATACGATGTCCGATCTGCCTTAAACTTCACATGTTTGATGACAGTCTGGTCCTGAACACACGTCAGTGCCCATATTCAGTTATAGTCATAGCGCCACCTGCTGACAACAGGAAATGACATGTTTAACACTGTTACGGACTCCTAGAAACATATTGAAAAGCGTTAACAAGTCTTAAATAGGCTAGCAACATGCTACAAACATGCTAAAACATGCTAGCAACACTTAGCTAAGAGCTAAAGCATGCTATTAATACAAATACAAAAGGAAATTGCTGTAACTCATGTATATAATGTTGAATCTGACCCAAACTTAATATTCAACATGCTACAAAAATAATAAAGCATGCTAGCAACACTTAGCTAATATGCTAAAGCATGCTAATAATACAATGAAACAGGAAGTTACTCTAACTCAGGCATACAATGTCCAATCAGCCCCAAACTTAACATGTTTGATAAGAATCCTGGCCTAAACACACGCCCATGCCCGTATTCAGTTAAAGTCATAGCGCCACCAGCTGGTAACAGGAAGCCACATGTTTAATACTGTTGTGGATGCCTAGCAACATTTTAAAAAAATTCAACAACTGTTAAACAGGGTAGCAACATGCTAGAAACATGCTATAACATGTTCGCAACATTTAGCTAAGTGCTAAAGCATACTCTTAATGCAATGAAACAGAAAGTTACTGTAACTCAGGCATGCAATGTCCAATCAGCCCCAAACTTCACATGTTTGATAACAGTCCTGGCTTGAAGATATCTACATGCCAATATTCAGTTATAGTTATAGCGCCACCTACTGTCAACAGGAAGTGACATGTTTAACACTGTGACACACTATTAGCAACACACTAAAAAAGCCTTTGAGTGCTAAACTAGTTTAAAACGTACTCAAACATGCTAGCAACACTTACTTAGTGCTAAAGCATGTTGTTAAAGACATAAAACTGAAAGTTACTGTAACTCAGACATGCAATGTCCAATCAGCCCCAAACTTCACGTTTGATAAGACTCCTGGCCTGAAGATATATACATGCCCATATTCAGTTATAGTCACAGCGCCACCTGCTGACAACAGGAAGTGACGTTTAATGGTGTTACGGACTCCTAGCAACATATTAAAAAGCGTCAGCAAGTTTTAACCCTTAAGCTCTCCTTAAGTAGGTTTTATCTTTACTTTCTTTGGGGTCAGATTGACCCCAAGGATTGAAAGTGTGATTCCATAATGAATTATACATTTTTAATATTATAAACTATATATCATTTTTTTCATTTACTTCTCAACTTTACAGTTCTGCTGTGTTTTCATGGATATTTTGTACTTTTTTTACCCATTTACTGCACAATTACTCAACTACGACACCAAGTGGCTTATAAAAAATTATTTTTTAATAAAAAAATCACCTTAATGATGATCTAAATTTAATCTAAATTGTTTTTGGACATTGCTCTATGTGTTAGGGATACAGTACTGCCATCTACAGGTTAGTGGAAAAACTTTTGAAGATATAGTTAAAGAAAGAAAGTGCAATGACCACATACATCCAGCAGAGGCCCTTAGGGACTAATTTCATTTTCACTTTATTTTTCTTCATGCTTCAACTTCTCCTCACAACTTTATGAAATATATTTTGTAAATATATATATTTGAACATTTTAAAATAAATAAAAAGTGTTTTTTTGTAAAAGCGTAGAATTTTAGTTTTTTAGAATTGCTGAATTTTTGTCTTTCATCTTTCTTTTATCTGCACTTTTCCCTCTCTTCTCTCTCTTTGTGTGAGTGTGTGGGTGTGTGAGTGGGTGTGTGTGGGTGTGGGTGTGGGGGGGGAGTGTTTTTTTTTGTTTTTGGGGGGGGGTTTGGGGGGTGCTGTGTGGTGTGTTTGTGTAGAGTTGTGTGTGTGTGTGTTAGGGGCAGGGGCATGGTGTGTGATGTGTTTGTGTAGAGTTGTGTGTGTGTGTGTGTGTGGGGGGGGGTGTGAGAGTCAACATGCATGTTCCATTTGTGCTCTAGTACCAGTCTTTCATTTATGTATGAACATTTTCAGATTTATAGCAGATATGTTGATTTTTTATGCCAATTTCTATATAAATGCTCCCTGTTGCAATTACACACATGTGAGTGTTTGTGAGTGTGTGTGTGTGTGTGAGATAGAAAGTTCGTTCCACTTTGAATTTATGCTGTAGGACCAGGCCTTTATTTAAATGTTAATTATTTTAGATTTAAACTGGATTTACTACTTTTTTTGGACAAACGAAATGAAAAAAAATTGCTTTTTTTACTTTTCCCATTCATTTTCAATGTGGGGTCAATCTGACCCCAAGGAGAGGAAACGGTAAATTTTTTTTTACACACCTTTAGAACAACCGAATTAAGTCCGGATTTTTTTTGTGTTTTTAGATTGATTATTTAGGAAAAGTCACAGAGTCTCATGCCCCTGAGATTAAGGGAACTTTATAAAAAAAAAGAAGGAAAACTCCAGTGGGGTCAGCCTGACCCCAAGGAGAGCTTAAGGGTTAAATAGGCTAGCATCATGCTAGAATCATGTTAAAACATGCTAGCAACACTTAGCTAAGAGCTAAAGCATGATATTAATACAAAGAAAAATAAGTGTAACTCATGCATACAATGTCCAATCTGACCCAAGCTTAATATGTTTGATAAGAGTCCTGGTCTGAACACAAGCCCATGCCCATATTCAGTTATAGTGATAGTGCCACCTGCTGGCAACAGGAAGTCACATGTTTAATACTGTTGTGGATGCCAAGCAACATTTTAAAAATATCAACAAGTGTTAAATAGGGTAGCAACATGCTAGAAACATGTTAGCAACATTTAGCTAAGTGCTAAAGCATACTCTTAATGCAATGAAACAGGAAGTTACTGTAACTCAGGCATGCAATGTCCAATCAGCCCCAAACTTAATATGTTTGATAAGAGTCCTGGCCTGAATACATTTACATGCCAATATTTAGTTATAGTCATAGCGCCACCAGCTGGCAACAGCAAATTACTTGTTTTACACTAACTTAAGCATGCAATGTACAATTTGCACCAAACTTGACATGTTTGCCAATAGTCCTGGCCTGAAGACATCTAAAAGCCAATATTTTGTAATAGCACCACCTGTTGGCAGCAGGATATGTCATGACTTACACTCAAGCATGATATGTTCAAGCTTCACCAAACTTCATATGTTTGATAAAAGCACTGGCCTGAACACATCTGCATGCCAATATTCAGTTATAGGCATAGCGCCACCAGCTGGCAGAAGGAAGATGGGCACATATCAATGACTTTGACATATTCCTCCTACATTTTCTGTGTTAATAGCATAGTGCCCACCATTCGCCACCGATCGGCGGTGAGCCCGAGTGCGAGGGCCCTACCATCGCTGCTTGCAGCTTTAATTAGGGCCCGAGCACTACAGTGCGAGGACCCTATTGGAATTGCTCCGTTTATTAGGGCCCGAGCACTACAGTGCGAGGACCCTATTGGAATTGCTCCGTTTATTATTCTTCTTCTTCTTCTTCTTCTCCAAAATGAAAAGTTTTTTTGAGGGCCTAAACATGCCCGAAAACTCACGAAACTTTGCACACGCATCAGACCTGGCGAAAATTTACATCTGATATGGTTTTCAAAAGTGGGTGTGGCAAAATGGCTCGATAGCGCCACCTATAATATTTCAACGGAGTGCGCCTCGAGCTACGTTTCACGTACATGTACGAAACTCGGTACACATATGTAACACACCAATACCTACAAAAAAGTCTCCTGGTGCAACATCCGAAACCCAACAGGAAGTCCGTCATATTGAATTTCCTGTACGATTTTTGTGCAGTTTTTCCCATTTTCAGGCCTCGTACTTTAACGAACTCCTCCTACAGTTTTTATCCGATCATCTTCAAATTTGCTGAGTGTCATCATAAGGCCTTTGCGATGTTAAATTGCGAAGCTTTAGAGTTTTCGTCGAAGGGCGTGTCCGTGGCGGCCTGACAAACTTTGATGTTTCGCCATGAAAAAGGAAGTTGCTATAACTCAGGCATGCAATGTCCGATCTGCCTCAAACTTCACATGTTTGATGACAGTCCGGTCCTGAACACACGTCAGTGCCCATATTCAGTTATAGTCATAGCGCCACCTGCTGACAACAGGAAATGGCATGTTTATTACTGTTACGGACACCTAGAAACATATTGAAAAGCGTTAACAAGTCTTAAATAGGCTAGCAACATGCTACAAACATGCTAAAACATGCTAGCAACACTTAGCTAAGAGCTAAAGCATGCTATTAATACAAATACAAAAGGAAATTGCTGTAACTCATGTATATAATGTTGAATCTGACCCAAACTTAATATTCAACATGCTACAAAAATAATAAAGCATGCTAGCAACACTTAGCTAATATGCTAAAGCATGCTAATAATACAATGAAACAGGAAGTTACTCTAACTCAGGCATACAATGTCCAATCAGCCCCAAACTTAACATGTTTGATAAGAATCCTGGCCTAAACACATGCCCGTATTCAGTTATAGTCATAGCGCCACCAGCTGGTAACAGGAAGCCACATGTTTAATACTGTTGTGGATGCCTAGCAACATTTTAAAAAAATTCCACAACTGTTAAACAGGGTAGCAACATGCTAGAAACATGCTATAACATGTTAGCAACATTTAGCTAAGTGCTAAAGCATACTCTTAATGCAATGAAACAGGAAGTTACTGTAACTCAGGCATGCAATGTCCAATCAGCCCCAAACTTCACATGTTTGATAACAGTCCTGGCCTGAAGATATCTACATGCCAATATTCAGTTATAGTTATAGCGCCACCTACTGTCAACAGGAAGTGACATGTTTAACACTGTGACACACTATTAGCAACACACTAAAAAAGCCATTGAGTGCTAAACTAGTTTAAAACGTACTCAAACATGCTAGCAACACTTACTTAGTGCTAAAGCATGTTGTTAAAGACATAAAACAGGAAGTTACTGTAACTCAGACATGCAATGTCCAGTCAGCCCCAAACTTCACGTTTGATAAGAGTCCTGGCCTAAAGAGATATACATGCCCATATTCAGTTATAGTCACAGCGCCACCTGCTGACAACAGGAAGTGACGTTTAATGGTGTTACGGACTCCTAGCAACATAATAAAAAGCGTCAGCAAGTTTTAAATAGGCTAGCATCATGCTAGAATCATGTTAAAACATGCTAGCAACACTTAGCTGAGAGCTAAAGCATGATATTAATACAAAGAAAAATAAGTGTAACTCATGCATACAATGTCCAATCTGACCCAAGCTTAATATGTTTGATAAGAGTCCTGGTCTGAACACAAGCCCATGCCCATATTCAGTTATAGTGATAGTGCCACCTGCTGGCAACAGGAAGTCACATGTTTAATACTGTTGTGGATGCCAAGCAACATTTTAAAAATATCAACAAGTGTTAAATAGGGTAGCAACATGCTAGAAACATGTTAGCAACATTTAGCTAAGTGCTAAAGTATACTCTTAATGCAATGAAACAGGAAGTTACTGTAACTCAGGCATGCAATGTCCAATCAGCCCCAAACTTAATATGTTTGATAAGAGTCTTGGCCTGAATACATTTACATGCCAATATTTAGTTATAGTCATAGCGCCACCAGCTGGCAGCAGGAAGTTTGGCACATATCAATGACTTTGACATATTCCTCCTACATTTACTGTGCTAATAGCATAGTGCCCACCATTCGCCACCGATCAGCGGTGAGCCCGAGTGCGAGGGCCCTACCATCGCTGCTTGCAGCTTTAATTATTAGGGCCCGAGCACTGCAGTGCGAGGACCCTATTGGAATTGCTCCGTTTATTATTATTCTTCCGCTTCTTCTCCAAAATGAAAAGTCTTTTTGAGGGCCTAAACATGCTCGAAAACTCACGAAACTTTGCACACGCATCAGACCTGGCGAAAATTTACATCTGATATGGTTTTCAGAAGTGGGTGTGCCAAAATGGCTCGATAGCGCCACCTATAAAATTTCAACGGAGTGCGCCTCGAGCTGCGTTTCACATACATGTACGAAACTCGGTACACATATGTAACACACCAATACCTACAAAAAAGTCTCCTGGTGCAACATCCGAAAACCAACAGGAAGTCCGTTATATTGAATTTCCTGTAAGATTTTTGTGCAGTTTTTGCCATTTTCAGGCCTCGTACTTTAACGAACTCCTCCTACAGTTTTTATCCGATCATCTTCAAATTTGCTGAGTGTCATCATAAGGCCTTTGCGATGTTAAATTGCGAAGCTTTAGAGTTTTCGTCGAATGGCGTATCCGTGGCGGCCGGACAAACTTTGATGTTTCGCCATGAAATAGGAAGTTGTTATAACTCAGGCATACAATGACCGATCTGCCTCAAACTTCACATGTTTGATAACAGTCCGGTCCTGAATACACGTCAGTGCCCATATTCAGTTATAGTCATAGCGCCACCTGCTGACAACAGGAAGTGACATGTTTAACACTGTTACGGACTTCTAGCAACATATTGTAAAGCGTTAACAAGTCTTAAATAGGCTAGCAACATGCTACAAACATGCTAAAACATGCTAGCAACACTTAGCTAAGAGCTAAAGCATGCTATTAATACAAATGCAAAAGGAAATTGCTGTAACTCATGTATATAATGTCGAATCTGACCCAAACTTAATATTCAACATGCTACAAACATAGTAAAGCCAGCTAGCAACACTTAGCTAATATGCTAAAGCATGCTAATAATACAGTGAAACAGGAAGTTACTTTAACTCAGGCATACAATGTCCAATCAGCCCCAAACTTAACATGTTTGATAAGAGTCCTGGCCTGAACACACGCCCATGCCCATATTCAGTTATAGTCATAGCGCCACCAGCTGGTAACAGGAAGCCACATGTTTAATGCTGTTGTGGATGCCTACCAACATTAAAAATATCAACAAGTGTTAAACAGGATAGTAACATGCTAGAAACATGCTATAACATGTTAGCAACATTTAGCTAAGTGCTAAAGCATGCTCTTGATGCAATGAAACAGGAAGTTACTGTAACTCAGGCATGCAATGTCCAATCAGCCCCAAACTTCACATGTTTGATAAGACTCCTGGCCTGAAGATATATACATGCCCATATTCAGTTATAGTCACAGCGCCACCTGCTGACAACAGGAAGTGACATTTAATGGTGTTACGGACTCCTAGCAATATATTAAAAAGTGTTAGCAAGTTTAAAATAGGCTAGCATCATGCTACAATCATGTAAAAAATGCTAGCATCACTTAGCTAAAAGCTAAAGCGTGATATTAATACAAAGAAAAATAAGTGTAACTCATGCATAAAATGTCCAATCTGACCCAAGCTTAATATGTTTGATAAGAGTGCTGGTCTGAACACAAGCCCATGCCCATATTCAGTTATAGTCATAGTGCCACCTGCTGGCAACAGGGAGTCACATGTTTAATACTGTTGTGGAAGCCCAGCAACATTTTAAAAATATCAACAAGTGTTAAATAGGGTAGTAACATGCTAGAAACATGTTAGCAACATTTAGCTAAGTGCTAAAGCATACTCTTAATGCAATGAAACAGGAAGTTACTGTAACTCAGGCATGCAATGTCCAATCAGCCCCAAACTTAATATGTTTGATAAGAGTCCTGGCCTGAATACATTTACATGCCAATATTCAGTTATAGTCATAGCGCCACCAGCTGGCAACAGCAAATTACTTGTTTTACACTAACTTAAACATGCAATGTACAATTTGCACCAAACTTGACATGTTTGGCAATAGTCCTGGCCTGAAGACATCTAAAACCCAATATTCCATAATCGTGCCACCTGTTGGCAGCAGGATATGTCATGTATTACACTCAAGCATGCCATGTTCAAGCTGCACCAAACTTCATATGTTTGATACAATCGCTGGCCTGAACACATCGGCATGCCAATATTCAGTTATACACATAGCGCCACCAGGTGGCAGCAAGAAATCTGACACATCTAAATGACTTCCACATAAATCTCCTAAATTTACTATGTTAAAAGCATAGTGCCCACCATTCGCCACAGGTCGGCGGTGAGCCCGAGTGCGAGGGCCCTACCATCGCTGCTTGCAGCTTTAATTATTAGGGCCCGAGCACCGATGGTGTGAGGACCCTATTGAATCTGCTCCGTTTATTATTATTATTATTATTATTATTATTAGGGCCCGAGCACTACAGTGCGAGGACCCTATTGGAATTGCTCCGTTTATTAGGGCCCGAGCCCAAAAGGGCGAAGGCCCTATTGTTTTTCTAAGGATTATTATTATTATTATTATTATTATTATTTTTTCAATGTTTTGGGGGATTTCAGGGGCCTTAACATACACGAAAACTCTTGAAACTTTGCACACACATTGGAACCTGCGGCCATCAGGGCCGGACAGACTTTCACATGGGGGGGTCACCTGGGGGGGGGCATGGCACAGCGTTAAAAATTGCGACTTTTGAAGGGCTCTGGAGCGCACAACGGTTGACCTACAGTCACCAAAATTCATACACATATAGACCTCATCGGGCCGAACAAATTTCACACTCATAGTCCGTGCTTCGCCAAACAGGAAGTCGGCTATTCAGGGATGTCTAAAAAGTGCATGCAATGGAATTTGAAATACTCCTACTAGGCCTTTCCACCGATGGCCACCAAACTCGGTCAGCATGATCTCAAGACATTGGGGACGCAAAATTGCCAGGGGATTTTTGATATCTCGAACGGTTTGACCGTGAAGGGGCGACAAATTTATGGCGAGAAATGAGAAACAGGAAGTGCCTAATAACTTTGACATACTTTGTCTGATTTTGACCAAACTTCAGCAGTTTGTTCATCGTCTGATGCCGATCACAGAGATGTGACTATTATGAGACAAAGTTATAGCGCCACCAACTGGCAGCAGAAAGCGTGACGTTTTTGAAACGCTTTAAACTCAGCCTCTTAATTTTACTCAATTTGCTTCAAACTTCATCCCAATAATGTCAAAACACGACCGATAAGAATCTGTGAAGGGCGTTATCCATAACTTTTATCATGTTGCCATGGCAACGTGTCAAACTTTAACTTTAGTTTTTTGTGTTTTTGAGCCACTTAAAATGCTTAGAATTTCATGAAACTCAACACACACATCTGTATTAATGACAGTTAAACACTGATAAAAGCCCATAAATGGGCGTGGAGCAGGCGCTCCATAGCGCCACCTTTTGACAAAATTTGGGGGGTTACTTTGTCCTACAGTCACCAAACTCGGTACATATATTGGTCTCATCAAGCCGGACAACTTTCTAATTTACACCCATTAGCTACGACCAACAGGAAGTCAGCTATTTTTATTTAAATATGGATTTTTGGAAAAATCAAGCTGTGGAATTTGAAATACTCCTCCTAGACCTTTCCACCGATGGCCACCAAACTCGGTCAGCATGATCTACAGATATTGGGAATGCAAAATTGCCAGGGGATTTTTGGTATCTCGAACGGTTTGGCCGTGGCAGGGCGACAAATTATGGCGAGAAATGAGAAACAGGAAATGTCTAATAATTTTGACACACTTTATCTCATTTTGACCAAACTTAAGCAGTTTGTTCGTCGTATGATACCGATCACAGAGATGTGACTATTATGAGTCAAAGTTATAGCGCCACCAACTGGCAGCAGGAAGTGTGTTGCTTGCAAAACGCTTTTAAATCAACCTCTTAATTTTACTCAATTTGCTTCAAACTTCATCAGAATAATATCAAAACACGGCCGATGAGAATCTGTGAAGGGGTCCTTGATACATCAAATGCTGTTGCCATGGCAACATGTCAAACTTTAACATTTGTTTCCTGTGTTTTTAAATATAGCTGTGAATAAATTCATATCACTCATAGCAGAATCAGACAGTTCACACCAAACTTTGTCAACATGATGCCAAGATACTGAAGATGTTAAATTGTGAACGGCTTTGGGACATCTTGAACGGTGTTGATGTGGTGATTTATGAAAGTAACAATAAAAAAGATGAAGAGTTATTTTCATATATCTTTAAATTGCATTATTCTAACTCATCAAAACTTTTTACATATAAAGAACAAGAAATTCTTAGGAAATACGTGTAGTTTCAAAATGTTATCATGCTCAGAGGCCCCAAAAACATTAAAAGTGTCACATAAATTTGTCAGATTAAAGCTCTAATACCAGGGATGAACACTAGAGGTCCTCATAAGATAAGGAATCGTTTGACCTCTAATGCTATTTAGCTCATTCTCAGTGTATAAGAATGAAAATAATCCATAGAATCAGTTGATATAGACTGTACTGTCAGTGTACTTTTACATAATTATTTTGTATAGGTGCTTAAAGAGCATTAAAATCTTTTTTTAATCTTTTAAGGAAAATTATATGATTTATATACATATATACAATCTCACTGATAGAATAAAAAATCTTATAAGTATGACACTATACTGCTCAGTTCACTTAATTAGAATGAGAAACAAATACATCAACTAAGTTAATATGTATTTATTTTTAATATATTTGTTTATAATTATTTCACAGATGCTTATAGATCATTAAAATAATATTTAAAAATGGATGTAGATCATAAAACATGGTAACTATTTAAAATAGGGTCTCTTTTGTTAACATTGGTTAATGAACTAACACACGAACGAACAACGAACAATATATTTGTACTCGATTTTCTTCAAACTTCATCAGAATGATGTAAAAACACGGCCGATGAGAGTCTGTAAATGCGTCCCTGATGCATCAAATGCTGTTGCCATGGCAAATAAATAAAAATACAAAATACATTCAAATATTTGTTTCCTGTGTTTTTGAGGCAGATAGCGTGCCTAGAATTTTATTTTCCATTTTCAATTTTCAATGATTTATTATATATTTAAAGTGCAGCATCCTAACTCTTTGAAACTTTTTTCATACAAATAACTATTCATTCTGATTAAACACAGTTCATTTCATAATTATACAAAACTCCACGAATGAAAGAAAATTAAAAAACAAATCTGATCTCACTCTGCTCTGCACTCTGTGTGTTTGTGTGGTAAGTGGCTGAATGTAAGGAGGTGGGATGGGTGGTAAGAGAAAGAGTCAGACAGGAGGAGAGACAGTTAGGGTTAGTCCAAAGGGTTATTGTGAATGCATGTGCCAACTGGGCACCGTTTTCCTGATGCTATCGGGATGGCGACTGCCAGACGGCGAGGGCCCGGTCAACGCTGCTTGCAGCTTTAATTATTATTCTTCTTCTTCTTCTTCTTCTCCAAAATGAAAAGTCTTTTTGAGGGCCTAAACATGCCCGAAAACTCACGAAACTTTGCACACGCATCAGACCTGGCGAAAATTTACATCTGATATGGTTTTCAAAAGTGGGTGTGGCAAAATGGCTCGATAGCGCCACCTATAAAATTTCAACGGAGTGCCCCTCGAGCTACGTTTCACGTACATGTACGAAACTCGGTACACATATGTAACACACCAATACCTACAAAAAAGTCTCCTGGTGCAACATCCGAAACCCAACAGGAAGTCCGTTATATTGAATTTCCTGTACGATTTTTGTGCAGTTTTTGCCATTTTCAGGCCTCATACTTTAACGAACTCCTCCTACAGTTTTTATCCGATCATCTTCAAATTTGCTGAGTGTCATCATAAGGCCTTTGCGATGTTAAATTGCGAAGCTTTAGAGTTTTCGTCGAAGGGCGTGTCCGTGGCGGCCGGACAAACTTTGATGTTCCGCCATGAAAAAGGAAGTTGCTATAACTCAGACATACGATGTCCGATCTGCCTCAAACTTCACATGTTTGATGACAGTCCGGTCCTGAACACACGTCAGTGCCCATATTCAGTTATAGTCATAGCGCCACCTGCTGACAACAGGAAATGACATGTTTAACACTGTTACGGACTCCTAGAAACATATTGAAAAGCGTTAACAAGTCTTAAATAGGCTAGCAACATGCTACAAACATGCTAAAACATGCTAGCAACACTTAGCTAAGAGCTAAAGCATGCTATTAATACAAATACAAAAGGAAATTGCTGTAACTCATGTATATAATGTTGAATCTGACCCAAACTTAATATTCAACATGCTACAAAAATAATAAAGCATGCTAGCAACACTTAGCTAATATGTTAAAGCATGCTAATAATACAATGAAACAGGAAGTTACTCTAACTCAGGCATACAATGTCCAATCAGCCCCAAACTTAACATGTTTGATAAGAATCCTGGCCTAAACACACGCCCATGCCCGTATTCAGTTATAGTCATAGCGCCACCAGCTGGTAACAGGAAGCCACATGTTTAATACTGTTGTGGATGCCTAGCAACATTTTAAAAAAATTCAACAACTGTTAAACAGGGTAGCAACATGCTAGAAACATGCTATAACATGTTAGCAACATTTAGCTAAGTGCTAAAGCATAGTCTTAATGCAATGAAACAGGAAGTTACTGTAACTCAGGCATGCAATGTCCAATCAGCCCCAACCTTCACATGTTTGATAACAGTCCTGACCTGAAGATATCTACATGCCAATATTCAGTTATAGTTATAGCGCCACCTACTGTCAACAGGAAGTGACATGTTTAACACTGTGACACACTATTAGCAACACACTAAAAAAGCCATTGAGTGCTAAACTAGTTTAAAACGTACTCAAACATGCTAGCAACACTTACTTAGTGCTAAAGCATGTTGTTAACCCTCTGGGGCCGACGGTCACGCCGGCGTGACCAACCTACTTTTTTTAAGATCAGCGCAAAAGACACTAAAAATGCTCTGTCAGTTTTAGTCATACAAATTAGAGATATACATCATTGGAAACTGTAAAGTGTGTACTTTTATTTGTGCACACTCACAGGAACAGCAGAAAGTTGTGCTTTTTTATTTAGAATAAAGAAAACAAACAGGGTGATTTCTGTTTTCTCTGTCTCCGCGAACTGCTTTTAGAAATGCGTTACTTAAATCATTCAAACTCGGTGAATACTCAGCACACAAACAGAAAAGTGGTATCTACTGAAAGCTTGAGATTTATGCTTTTAAACGAAGTAAGTTTGATCAAAAACCAATAATCTGTGATAAATTAATCTATATGAAACCAAGGAGATGTCTAGTCTATCCAGTTCCAACTAATTATCTCTAATGTGACCGCGCCCACTATCGCGAAATCTTTTGCCATGCAAATTAGCCATGTGCTGCAGGCGCGGCAAGGACCGGAGTATCTGTATGCGAGGAAACTCCCACATCACCGCAACAAAGCAACATGACTTCAAGTTCATCTTGGTTACAGTTTGTTCCTGAATTAAGATATGCTGTGAGAAATTAGACTTATATTTACCACGATCATAAGAAGGACGTGATGCGACGCAAACCCAACAGGAGGAGACATTTACATGAGTAAGTCTTACTTTCATTTTCCTACTAGCTTTCGCTGTTGTTTCCTTTGGCAAAACATGTACACATTTTACTAGTTAGACTTATTCCAAACTAAAATTCCTGACTTAATCAAATGAAACATTATGAAGTACGTTTGATTGCATCTCACACAATGGCAGGATATTTATAATGTTCTAGAAAAACGATGTGATTATGACTGTGAGATGCATTTATGACGATATCTTTATGACTGTAGAATCATACTTATTAATTTATTTATTTTATTGTACAACAGTAGGGTGAAATATAATATATAATATAATATGAGTGCTTACACTGAATGTGTGTTTACATCACGTTTGTTAGTAATATAGTGCTAAACGATAATTATTAGTTTCTCAGATATTACATGTCCTTTTTTACATTAGTACAAATGCTAGAGTATAGACTGTATTCTGACAGATGATCCTGATATGATTTTTGATTTGTTTTGTTTTTGTAGTGATCTCAAACCTGCTCAAAAGTGAATCCTGCCCTCTTTCCCTTGAGTCCCTTCAAACTGTTTTCCTGTGAGAGCACTAGAAACTTGAGATGTTCAACTACACTGATATTCTAGTGTAAAAAAAGTTTTTGACTTTTTTTGTGTGCATGCAAAATAGCAGGTAAGATTTTTCCTGTTTCATTTGTTGAACAGAATTCAGAAGAAGTTTTCAGAAATGCCACAAAGTCTGTGCACATCCGTGTGGTTAGATGAGGGAGCTCAATAATGTGTCTTTGACGTTCATTATGTATGTTTTGTTTATACAGTGTAGTAAATAAAATAAAAATAATCTAAAACTCCATTCTCTGAATCTTCTCACATTGTTTCTTGTTCTGCTAGTGAAGTCAGGCATTGATGGGGCCATTAGGGAGGGCTCTTTTGTCTCTCAGGTGTGAATTGCTAAATATTCATGGGCCATTGCCACACCTATGAATAATCCCTTTCGATCACAAAACATGTTTTATAAAATTTAAATCAATATATTGTTTTCTCTGAACGAGTGAACGAGATGATTTTCACATCATTTGGTTGAAAAAATTCTAACCTACGACATCCAATTATCTAAAGTCTTGTAAAGAAATGTCCTATAAGTCGTTCATGGCCTTATTTCAGTGACTTCAAAACTTTAGATTTTCAATAACCACGCATAAACATAGTTTTCTCAAAAACACAAACATGCACATTAATGTTGCTTGCATATTATTGTAGCCCAATATGTGCTGATTACAATGTAATCTGACTTTAACCATTCATATGTTTTTAAGATACTGAAAAAAGCACAAATGTCAGGGCATGTCAAAACTTCTTCAGGGCCCCAAAACACCTCAGACCCCAGAGGGTTAAAGACATAAAACAGGAAGTTACTGTAACTCAGACATGCAATGTCCAATCAGCCCCAAACTTCACGTTTGATAAGAGTCCTGGCCTGAAGATATCTACATGCCCATATTCAGTTATAGTCACAGCGCCACCTGCTGACAACAGGAAGTGACTTTAATGGTGTAACGGACTCCTAGCAACATAATAAAAAGCGTCAGCAAGTTTTAAATAGGCTAGCATCATGCTAGAATCATGTTAAAACATGCTAGCAACACTTAGCTGAGAGCTAAAGCATGATATTAATACAAAGAAAAATAAGTGTAACTCATGCATACAATGTCCAATCTGACCCAAGCTTAATATGTTTGATAAGAGTCCTGGTCTGAACACAAGCCCATGCCCATATTCAGTTATAGTGATAGTGCCACCTGCTGGCAACAGGAAGCCACATGTTTAATACTGTTGTGGATGCCTAGCAACATTTTAAAAAAATTCAACAACTGTTAAACAGGGTAGCAACATGCTAGAAACATGCTATAACATGTTAGCAACATTTAGCTAAGTGCTAAAGCATACTCTTAATGCAATGAAACAGGAAGTTACTGTAACTCAGGCATGCAATGTCCAATCAGCCCCAAACTTCACATGTTTGATAACAGTCCTGGCCTGAAGATATCTACATGCCAATATTCAGTTATAGTTATAGCGCCACCTACTGTCAACAGGAAGTGACATGTTTAACACTGTGACACACTATTAGCAACACACTAAAAAAGCCATTGAGTGCTAAACTAGTTTAAAACGTACTCAAACATGCTAGCAACACTTACTTAGTGCTAAAGCATGTTGTTAAAGACATAAAACAGGAAGTTACTGTAACTCAGACATGCAATGTCAGATCAGCCCCAAACTTCACGTTTGATAAGAGTCCTGGCCTGAAGATATATACATGCCCATATTCAGTTATAGTCACAGCGCCACCTGCTGACAACAGGAAGTGACTTTAATGGTGTAACGGACTCCTAGCAACATAATAAAAAGCGTCAGCAAGTTTTAAATAGGCTAGCATCATGCTAGAATCATGTTAAAACATGCTAGCAACACTTAGCTGAGAGCTAAAGCATGATATTAATACAAAGAAAAATAAGTGTAACTCATGCATACAATGTCCAATCTGACCCAAGCTTAATATGTTTTATAAGAGTCCTGGTCTGAACACAAGCCCATGCCCATATTCAGTTATAGTGATAGTGCCACCTGCTGGCAACAGGAAGTCACATGTTTAATACTGTTGTGGATGCCCAGCAACATTTTAAAAATATCAACAAGTGTTAAATAGGGTAGCAACATGCTATAACATGTTAGCAACATTTAGCTAAGTGCTAAAGCATACTCTTAATGCAATGAAACAGGAAGTTACTGTAACTCAGGCATGCAATGTCCATTCAGCCCCAAACTTCACATGTTTGATAACAGTCCTGGCCTGAAGATATCTACATGCCAATATTCAGTTATAGTTATAGCGCCACCTACTGTCAACAGGAAGTGACATGTTTAACACTGTGACACACTATTAGCAACACACTAAAAAAGCCATTGAGTGCTAAACTAGTTTAAAACGTACTCAAACATGCTAGCAACACTTACTTAGTGCTAAAGCATGTTGTTAAAGACATAAAACAGGAAGTTACTGTAACTCAGATATGCAATGTCCAATCAGCCCCAAACTTCACGTTTGATAAGAGTCCTGGCCTGAAGATATATACATGCCCATATTCAGTTATAGTCACAGCGCCACCTGCTGACAACAGGAAGTGACGTTTAATGGTGTTACGGACTTCTAGCAACATAATAAAAAGCGTCAGCAAGTTTTAAATAGGCTAGCATCATGCTAGAATCATGTTAAAACATGCTAGCAACACTTAGCTGAGAGCTAAAGCATGATATTAATACAAAGAGAAATAAGTGTAACTCATGCATACAATGTCCAATCTGACCCAAGCTTAATATGTTTGATAAGAGTCCTGGTCTGAACACAAGCCCATGCCCATATTCAGTTATAGTCATAGTGCCACCTGCTGGCAACAGGAAGTCATATGTTTAATACTGTTGTGGATGCCAAGCAACATTTTAAAAATATCAACAAGTGTTAAATAGGGTAGCAACATGCTAGAAACATGTTAGCAACATTTAGCTAAGTGCTAAAGCATACTCTTAATGCAATGAAACAGGAAGTTACTGTAACTCAGGCATGCAATGTCCAATCTGACCCAAGCTTAATATGTTTGATAAGAGTCCTGGTCTGAACACAAGCCCATGCCTATATTCAGTTATAGTCATAGTGCCACCTGCTGGCAACAGAAAGTCACATGTTTAATACCGATGTGGATGCCCAGCAACATTTTAAAAATATCAACAAGTGTTAAATAGGGTAGCAACATGCTAGAAACATGTTAGCAACATTTAGCTAAGTGCTAAAGCATACTCTTAATGCAATGAAACAGGAAGTTACTGTAACTCAGGCATGCAATGTCCAATCAGCCCCAAACTTAATATGTTTGATAAGAGTCCTGGCCTGAATACATTTACATGCCAATATTTAGTTATAGTCATAGCGACACCAGCTGGCAACAGCAAATTACTTGTTTTACACTAACTTAAGAATGCAATGTACAATTTGCACCAAACTTGACATGATTGCCAACAGTCCTGGCCTGAAGACATCTAAAAGCCAATATTTCGTAATAGCGCCACCTGTTGGTAGCAGGATATGTCATGACTTACACTCAAGCATGCCATGTTCAATCTTCACCAAACTTCATATGTTTGATAAAAGCGCCGGCCTGAACACATCTGCATGCCAATATTCAGTTATGGGCATAGCGCCACCAGCTGGCAGAAGGAAGATTGGCACATATCAATGACTTTGACATATTCCTCCTACATTTTCTGTGTTAATAGCATAGTGCCCACCATTCGCCACTGATCGGCGGTGAGCCCGAGTGCGAGGGCCCTACCATCGCTGCTTGCAGCTTTAATTATTAGGGCCCGAGCACTACAGTGCGAGGACCCTATTGGAATTGCTCCGTTTATTAGGGCCCGAGCACCGATGGTGTGAGGACCCTATTGGAATTGCTCCGTTTATTATTATTATTATTATTCTCAAAATGAATCGCTTTTTTGAGGGCCTAAACATACCCGAAAACTCATGAAACTTTGCACACACATCAAACCTGGCGAAAATGTACATCTGATATGGGTTTCAGAGACGGGTGTGGCAAAATGGCTCGACAGCGCCACCTTTACACGTTCCGCGGTGTGCGCATTCAGCTGTGATTCACGTACATGCACGAAAATCGGTACACAGATGTAACACACCAATACCTACAAAAAAGCCTCTTGGAGCAAAATTTGACACCCAACAGGAAGTCGGTTATTTTTAATTTTCTCAGCAAAATTTGTGTCATTTTTGCCCATTTCAAGCGTCGTACTTGAACGAACTCCTCATAGAGATTGATTCGGATCAATGCCGAATTAGGTGAGTCCGATCTAAAGCCCTTTGTGACGTTAAATTGCGAAGATCTAGAGTTTTTGTCGGAGGGTGTGTCCGTGGCGGCCTGGCAAATTTCGATGTTTCGCCATGAAAAAGGAAGTTGCTATAACTTAGGCATAATATGTCCGATCTGTCCCAAACTTCACATGTGTGATAACAATCCTGACCTGATGACATCTACATGCCCATATTCAGTTTTACTCATAGCGCCACCTGCTGGCAACAGGAAGTGTCATGCAGTACTCTGCAACAAACTCCTCCAAGAGATTTAATCAGATCAACACCAAAATCGGTCAGTCTAATAAAAAGGCTTTAGCGATGTTAAATTGTGAAGATCTTGAGTTTTCGTTGAAGGGCGTGTCCGTGGCAGCCTGGCAAATTTCGAGGTCTCGCCATGGATAATACACTTGTTATAACTCAGCCATAAAATGGCCGATTTGCCTCAAACTTCACATGTTCGATAAGAGTCCTGGCCTGAACCAATCTGAAGGCCAATATTCTATTATAATCACAGCGCCACCTGTTGGCTGTGACTTGTATCAAACTCCTCCTAGAGATTTAATGATATCAACATTATATTTGGTCAGTCTGATCTAGAGGCCTTAAAGATGTTAAATTGCGAAGATCTTGAGTTTTCGTTAAAGGGCGTGTCTGTGGCTGCATGACAAAGTTTGATGTTTCGCCATGGACATAGAAGTTGTTATAACTCAGCCATAAAATGTCCGATCTGCCTCAAACTTCACAGGTTTGGTGAGAGTCCTGGCCTGAAGACACCTAAAGACCAATATTCAGATATTATCATAGCGCCACCTGTTGGCAGCAGGATATATCATATCTTTCACTAACTCAAACATACCAAGGTCAATTTGCACCAAACTTCATATGTTTGATAATAGTACTGGCCTGAACGCATCTACATGCCAATAATCAGTTATAGGCATAGCGCCACCAGCTGGCAGCGGGAAATTTGGCACATTTAAGTGACTTTGACATATTTCTCCTACATTTACTGTATTAAAAGCATACTGCCCACCGTTTGCCATTTTCCTAAAGTCACCGGTCGGCGGTGAGCCCGGGTGCGAGGGCCCGTTCATCGCTGCTTGCAGCTTTAATTATTATTCTTCTTCTTCTTCTCCAAAATGAAAAGTCTTTTTGAGGGCCTAAACATGCCCGAAAACTCACGAAACTTTGCACACGCATCAGACCTGGCGAAAATTTACATCTGATATGGTTTTCAAAAGTGGGTGTGGCAAAATGGCTCGATAGCGCCACCTATAAAATTTCAACAGAGTGCGCCTCGAGCTACGTTTCACGTACATGTACGAAACTCGGTACACATATGTAACACACCAATACCTACAAAAAAGTCTCCTGGTGCAACATCCGAAACCCAACAGGAAGTCCGTTATATTGAATTTCCTGTACGATTTTTGTGCAGTTTTTGCCATTTTCAGGCCTCGTACTTTAACGAACTCCTCCTACAGTTTTTATCCGATCATCTTCAAATTTGCTGAGTGTCATCATAAGGCCTTTGCGATGTTAAATTGCGAAGCTTTAGAGTTTTCGTCGATGGTCGTGTCCGTGGCGGCCTGACAAACTTTGATGTTTCTCCATGAAAAAGGAAGTTGCTATAACTCAGGCATACGATGTCCGATCTGCCTCAAACTTCACATGTTTGATGACAGCCCGGTCCTGAACACATGTCAGTGCCCAAATTCAGTTATAGTCATAGCGCCACCTGCTGACAACAGGAAATGACATGTTTAACACTGTTACGGACTCTTAGCAACATATTGAAAAGCGTTAACAAGTCGTAAATAGCCTAGCAACATGCTACAAACATGCTAAAACATGCTAGCAACACTTAGCTAAGAGCTAAAGCATGCTATTAATACAAATACAAAAGGAAATTGCTGTAACTCATGTATATAATGTTGAATCTGACCCAAACTTAATATTCAACATGCTACAAAAATAATAAAGCTTGCTAGCAACACTTAGCTAATATGCTAAAGCATGCTAATAATACAATGAAACAGGAAGTTACTCTAACTCAGGCATACAATGTCCAATCAGCCCCAAACTTAACATGTTTGATAAGAATCCTGGCCTAAACACACGCCCATGCCCGTATTCAGTTATAGTCATAGCGCCACCAGCTGGTAACAGGAAGCCACATGTTTAATACTGTTGTGGATGCCTAGCAACATTTAAAAAAAATTCAACAACTGTTAAACAGGGTAGCAACATGCTAGAAACATGCTATAACATGTTAGCAACATTTAGCTAAGTGCTAAAGCATACTCTTAATGCAATGAAACAGGAAGTTACTGTAACTCAGGCATGCAATGTCCAATCAGCCCCAAACTTCACATGTTTGATAACAGTCCTGGCCTGAAGATATCTACATGCCAATATTCAGTTATAGTTATAGCGCCACCTACTGTCAACAGGAAGTGACATGTTTAACACTGTGACACACTATTAGCAACACACTAAAAAAGCCATTGAGTGCTAAACTAGTTTAAAACGTACTCAAACATGCTAGCAACACTTACTTAGTGCTAAAGCATGTTGTTAAAGACATAAAACAGGAAGTTACTGTAACTCAGACATGCAATGTCCAATCAGCCCCAAACTTCACGTTTGATAAGAGTCCTGGCCTGAAGATATATACATGCCCATATTCAGTTATAGTCACAGCGCCACCTGCTGAGAACAGGAAGTGACGTTTAATGGTGTTACGGACTCCTAGCAACATAATAAAAAGCGTCAGCAAGTTTTAAATAGGCTAGCATCATGCTAGAATCATGTTAAAACATGCTAGCAACACTTAGCTGAGAGCTAAAGCATGATATTAATACAAAGAAAAATAAGTGTAACTCATGCATACAATGTCCAATCTGACCCAAGCTTAATATGTTTGATAAGAGTCCTGGTCTGAACACAAGCCCATGCCTATATTCAGTTATAGTCATAGTGCCACCTGCTGGCAACAGAAAGTCACATGTTTAATACCGATGTTTATGCCCAGCAACATTTTAAAAATATCAACAAGTGTTAAATAGGGTAGTAACATGCTAGAAACATGTTAGCAACATTTAGCTAAGTGCTAAAGCATACTCTTAATGCAATGAAACAGGAAGTTACTGTAACTCAGGCATGCAATGTCCAATCAGCCCCAAACTTAATATGTTTGATAAGAGTCCTGGCCTGAATACATTTACATGCCAATAGTCAGTTATAGTCATAGCGCCACCAGCTGGCAACAGCAAATTACTTGTTTTACACTAACTTAAACATGCAATGTACAATTTGCACCAAACTTGACATGTTTGGCAATAGTCCCTGCCTGAAGACATCTAAAACCCAATATTCCATAATCGCGCCACCTGTTGGCAGCAGGATATGTCATGTATTACACTCAAGCATGCCATGTTCAAGCTGCACCAAACTTCATATGTTTGATACAATCGCTGGCCTGAACACATCCGCATGCCAATATTCAGTTATACACATAGTGCCACCAGCTGGCAGCAGGAAGATTGGCACATATCAATGACTTTGACATATTCCTCCTACATTTACTGTGTTAATAGCATAGTGCCCACCATTCGCCACCGATCGGCGGTGAGCCCGAGTGCGAGGGCCCTACCATCGCTGCTTGCAGCTTTAATTAGGGCCCGAGCACTGCAGTGCGAGGACCCTATTGGAATTGCTCCGTTTATTAGGGCCCGAGCACTACAGTGCGAGGACCCTATTGGAATTGCTCCGTTTATTATTATTCTTCTTCTTCTTCTCCGAAATGAAAAGTCTTTTTGAGGGCCTAAACATGCCCGAAAACTCACGAAACTTTGCACATGCATCAGACCTGGCGAAAATTTACATCTGATATGGTTTTCAAAAGTGGGTGTGGCAAAATGGCTCGATAGCGCCACCTATAAAATTTCAACGGAGTGCGCCTCGAGCTACGTTTCACGTACATGTACGAAACTCGGTACACATATGTAACACACCAATACCTACAAAAAAGTCTCCTGGTGCAACATCCGAAACCCAACAGGAAGTCCGTTATATTGAATTTCCTGTACGATTTTTGTGCAGTTTTTGCCATTTTCAGGCCTCGTACTTTAACGAACTCCTCCTACAGTTTTTATCCGATCATCTTCAAATTTGCTGAGTGTCATCATAAGGCCTTTGCGATGTTAAATTGCGAAGCTTTAGAGTTTTCGTCGATGGGCGTGTCCGTGGCGGCCTGACAAACTTTGATGTTTCGCCATGAAAAAGGAAGTTGCTATAACTCAGGCATACGATGTCCGATCTGCCTCAAACTTCACATGTTTGATGACAGTCTGGTCCTGAACACATGTCAGTGCCCAAATTCAGTTATAGTCATAGCGCCACCTGCTGACAACAGGAAATGACATGTTTAACACTGTTACGGACTCTTAGCAACATATTGAAAAGCGTTAACAAGTCGTAAATAGGCTAGCAACATGCTACAAACATGCTAAAACATGCTAGCAACACTTAGCTAAGAGCTAAAGCATGCTATTAATAAAAATACAAAAGGAAATTGCTGTAAGTCATGTATATAATGTTGAATCTGACCCAAACTTAATATTCAACATGCTACAAAAATAATAAAGCATGCTAGCAACACTTAGCTAATATGCTAAAGCATGCTAATAATACAATTAAACAGGAAGTTACTCTAACTCAGGCATACAATGTCCAATCAGCCCCAAACTTAACATGTTTGATAAGAATCCTGGCCTAAACACACGCCCATGCCCGTATTCAGTTATAGTCATAGCGCCACCAGCTGGTAACAGGAAGCCACATGTTTAATACTGTTGTGGATGCCTAGCAACATTTAAAAAAAATTCAACAACTGTTAAACAGGGTAGCAACATGCTATAAACATGCTATAACATGTTAGCAACATTTAGCTAAGTGCTAAAGCATACTCTTAATGCAATGAAACAGGAAGTTACTGTAACTCAGGCATGCAATGTCCAATCAGCCCCAAACTTCACATGTTTGATAACAGTCCTGGCCTGAATATATATACATGCCAATATTCAGTTATAGTTATAGCGCCACCTACTGTCAACAGGAAGTGACATGTTTAACACTGTGACACACTATTAGCAACACACTAAAAAAGCCATTGAGTGCTAAACTAGTTTAAAACGTACTCAAACATGCTAGCAACACTTACTTAGTGCTAAAGCATGTTGTTAAAGACATAAAACAGGAAGTTACTGTAGCTCAGACATGCAATGTCCAATCAGCCCCAAACTTCACGTTTGATAAGAGTCCTGGCCTGAAGAGATATACATGCCCATATTCAGTTATAGTCACAGCGCCACCTGCTGACAACAGGAAGTGATGTTTAATGGTGTTACGGACTCCTAGCAACATATTAAAAAGCGTTAGCAAGTTTTAAATAGGCTAGCATCATGCTAGAATCATGTTAAAACATGCTAGCAACACTTAGCTAAGAGCTAAAGCATGATATTAATACAAAGAAAAATAAGTGTAACTCATGCATACAATGTCCAATCTGACCCAAGCTTAATATGTTTGATAAGAGTCCTGGTCTGAACACAAGCCCATGCCCATATTCAGTTATAGTGATAGTGCCACCTGCTGGCAACAGGAAGTCACATGTTTAATACTGTTGTGGATGCCAAGCAACATTTTAAAAATATCAACAAGTGTTAAATAGGGTAGCAACATGCTAGAAACATGTTAGCAACATTTAGCTAAGTGCTAAAGCATACTCTTAATGCAATGAAACAGGAAGTTACTGTAACTCAGGCATGCAATGTCCAATCAGCCCCAAACTTAATATGTTTGATAAGAGTCCTGGCCTGAATACATTTACATGCCAATATTCAGTTATAGTCATAGCGCCACCAGCTGGCAACAGCAAATTACTTGTTTTACACTAACTTAAACATGCAATGTACAATTTGCACAAAACTTGACATGTTTGCCAATAGTCCTGGCCTGAAGACATCTAAAAGCCAATATTTCGTAATAGCACCACCTGTTGGCAGCAGGATATGTCATGAATTACACTCAAGCATGCCATGTTCAATCTTCACCAAACTTCATATGTTTGATAAAAGCGCTGGCCTGAAGACATCTGCATGCCAATATTCAGTTATAGGCATAGCGCCACCAGCTGGCAGCAGGAAGATAGGCACATATCAATGACTTTGACATATTCCTCCTACATTTACTGTGCTAATAGCATAGTGCCCACCATTCGCCACCGATCAGCGGTGAGCCCGAGTGCGAGGGCCCTATCATCGCTGCTTGCAGCTTTAATTATTATTCTTCTTCTTCTCCAAAATGAAAAGTCTTTTTGAGGGCCTAAACATGCCCGAAAACTCACGAAACTTTGCACACGCATCAGACCTGGCGAAAATTTACATCTGATATGGTTTTCAAAAGTGGGTGTGGCAAAATGGCTCGATAGCGCCACCTATAAAATTTCAACGGAGTGCCCCTCGAGCTACGTTTCACGTACATGTACGAAACTCGGTACACATATATAACACACCAATACCTACAAAAAAGTCTCCTGGTGCAACATCCGAAACCCAACAGGAAGTCCGTTATATTGAATTTCCTGTACGATTTTTGTGCAGTTTTTGCCATTTTCAGGCCTCATACTTTAACGAACTCCTCCTACAGTTTTTATCCGATCATCTTCAAATTTGCTGAGTGTCATCATAAGGCCTTTGCGATGTTAAATTGCGAAGCTTTAGAGTTTTCGTCGAAGGGCGTGTCCGTGGCGGCCGGACAAACTTTGATGTTTCGCCATGAAAAAGGAAGTTGCTATAACTCAGGCATACGATGTCCGATCTGCCTCAAACTTCACATGTTTGATGACAGTCCGGTCCTGAACACACGTCAGTGCCCATATTCAGTTATAGTCATAGCGCCACCTGCTGACAACAGGAAATGACATGTTTAACACTGTTACGGACTCCTAGAAACATATTGAAAAGCGTTAACAAGTCTTAAATAGGCTAGCAACATGCTACAAACATGCTAAAACATGCTAGCAACACTTAGCTAAGAGCTAAAGCATGCTATTAATACAAATACAAAAGGAAATTGCTGTAACTCATTTATATAATGCTGAATCTGACCCAAACTTAATATTCAACATGTTACAAAAATAATAAAGCATGCTAGCAACACTTAGCTAATATGCTAAAGCATGCTAATAATACAATGAAACAGGAAGTTACTCTAACTCAGGCATACAATGTCCAATCAGCCCCAAACTTAACATGTTTGATAAGAATCCTGGCCTAAACACACGCCCATGCCCGTATTCAGTTATAGTCATAGCGCCACCAGCTGGTAACAGGAAGCCACATGTTTAATACTGTTGTGGATGCCTAGCAACATTTTAAAAAAATTCAACAACTGTTAAACAGGGTAGCAACATGCTAGAAACATGCTATAACATGTTAGCAACATTTAGCTAAGTGCTAAAGCATACTCTTAATGCAATGAAACAGGAAGTTACTGTAACTCAGGCATGCAATGTCCAATCAGCCCCAAACTTCACATGTTTGATAACAGTCCTGGCCTGAAGATATCTACATGCCAATATTCAGTTATAGTTATAGCGCCACCTACTGTCAACAGGAAGTGACATGTTTAACACTGTGACACACTATTAGCAACACACTAAAAAAGCCATTGAGTGCTAAACTAGTTTAAAACGTACTCAAACATGCTAGCAACACTTACTTAGTGCTAAAGCATGTTGTTAAAGACATAAAACAGGAAGTTACTGTAACTCAGACATGCAATGTCCAATCAGCCCCAAACTTCACGTTTGATAAGAGTCCTGGCCTGAAGATATATACATGCCCATATTCAGTTATAGTCACAGCGCCACCTGCTGACAACAGGAAGTGACGTTTAATGGTGTTACGGACTCCTAGCAAACATAATAAAAAGCGTCAGCAAGTTTTAAATAGGCTAGCATCATGCTAGAATCATGTTAAAACATGCTAGCAACACTTAGCTGAGAGCTAAAGCATGATATTAATACAAAGAAAAATAAGTGTAACTCATGCATACAATGTCCAATCTGACCCAAGCTTAATATGTTTGATAAGAGTCCTGGTCTGAACACAAGCCCATGCCCATATTCAGTTATAGTGATAGTGCCACCTGCTGGCAACAGGAAGTCACATGTTTAATACTGTTGTGGATGCCCAGCAACATTTTAAAAATATCAACAAGTGTTAAATAGGGTAGCAACATGCTAGAAACATGTTAGCAACATTTAGCTAAGTGCTAAAGCATACTCTTAATGCAATGAAACAGGAAGTTACTGTAACTCAGGCATGCAATGTCCAATCAGCCCCAAACTTAATATGTTTGAGAAGAGTCTTGGCCTGAATACATTTACATGCCAATATTTAGTTATAGTCATAGCGCCACCAGCTGGCAACAGCAAATTACTTGTTTTACACTAACTTAAGCATGCAATGTACAATTTGCACCAAACTTGACATGTTTGCCAATAGTCCTGGCCTGAAGACATCTAAAAGCCAATATTTTGTAATAGCGCCACCTGTTGGCAGCAGGATATGTCATGACTTACACTCAAGCATGCCATGTTCAAGCTTCACCAAACTTCATATGTTTGATAAAAGCACTGGCCTGAACACATCTGCATGCCAATATTCAGTTATAGGCATAGCGCCACCAGCTGGCAGAAGGAAGATTGGCACATATCAATGACTTTGACATATTCCTCCTACATTTTCTGAGTTAATAGCATAGTGCCAACCATTCGCCACCGATCGGCGGTGAGCCCGAGTGCGAGGGCCCTACCATCGCTGCTTGCAGCTTTAATTAGGGCCCGAGCACTACAGTGCGAGGACCCTATTGGAATTGCTCCGTTTATTATTAGGGCCCGAGCACCGATGGTGTGAGGACCCTATTGAATCTGCTCCGTTTATTATTATTAGGGCCCGAGCACTACAGTGCGAGGACCCTATTGGAATTGCTCCGTTTATTATTATTCTTCTTCTTCTTCTCCAAAATGAAAAGTCTTTTTGAGGGCCTAAACATGCCCGAAAACTCACGAAACTTTGCACACGCATCAGACCTGGCGAAAATTTACATCTGATATGGTTTTCAAAAGTGGGTGTGGCAAAATGGCTCGATAGCGCCACCTATAAAATTTCAACGGGGTGCGCCTCGAGCTACGTTTCACGTACATGTACGAAACTCGGTACACATATGTAACACACCAATACCTACATAAAAGTCTCCTGGTGCAACATCCGAAACCCAACAGGAAGTCCGTTATATTGAATTTCCTGCACGATTTTTGCGCAGTTTTTGCCATTTTCAGGCCTCGTACTTTAACGAACTCCTCCTACAGTTTTTATCCGATCATCTTCAAATTTGCTGAGTGTCATCATAAGGCCTTTGCGATGTTAAATTGCGAAGCTTTAGAGTTTTCGTCGAAGGGCGTGTCCGTGGCGGCCTGACAAACTTTGATGTTTCGCCATGAAAAAGGAAGTTGCTATAACTCAGGCATACGATGTCCGATCTGCCTCAAACTTCACATGTTTGATGACAGTCCGGTCCTGAACACACGTCAGTGCCCATATTCAGTTATAGTCATAGCGCCACCTGCTGACAACAGGAAATGACATGTTTAACACTGTTACGGACTCCTAGAAACATATTGAAAAGCGTTAACAAGTCTTAATTAGGCTAGCAACATGGTACAAACATGCTAAAACATGCTAGCAACACTTAGCTAAGAGCTAAAGCATGCTATTAATACAAATAAAAAAGGAAATTGCTGGAACTCATGTATATAATGTTGAATCTGACCCAAACTTAATATTCAACATGCTACAAAAATAATAAAGCATGCTAGCAACACTTAGCTAATATGCTAAAGCATGCTAATAATACAATGAAACAGGAAGTTACTCTAACTCAGGCATACAATGTCCAATCAGCCCCAAACTTAACATGTTTAATAAGAATCCTGGCCTAAACACACGCCCATGCCCGTATTCAGTTATAGTCATAGCGCCACCAGCTGGTAACAGGAAGCCACATGTTTAATACTGTTGTGGATGCCTAGTAACATTTTTAAAAAATTCAACAACTGTTAAACAGGGTAGCAACATGCTAGAAACATGCTATAACATGTTAGCAACATTTAGCTAAGTGCTAAAGCATACTCTTAATGCAATGAAACAGGAAGTTACTGTAACTCAGGCATGCAATGTCCAATCAGCCCCAAACTTCACGTTTGATAAGACTCCTGGCCTGATGATATATACATGCCCATATTCAGTTATAGTCACAGCGCCACCTGCTGACAACAGGAAGTGACGTTTAATGGTGTTACGGACTCCTAGCAACATATTAAAAAGCGTCAGCAAGTTTTAAATAGGCTAGCATCATGCTAGAATCATGTTAAAACATGCTAGCAACACTTAGCTAAGAGCTAAAGCATGATATTAATACAAAGAAAAATAAGTGTAACTCATGCATACAATGTCCAATCTGACCCAAGCTTAATATATTTGATAAAAGTCCTGGTCTGACCACAATCCCATGCCCATATTCAGTTATAGTGATAGTGCCACCTGCTGGCAACAGGAAGTCACATGTTTAATACTGTTGTGGATGCCAAGCAACATTTTAAAAAATATCAACAAGTGTTAAATAGGGTAGCAACATGCTATAAATATGTTAGCAACATTTAGCTAAGTGCTAAAGCATACTCTTAATGCAATGAAACAGGAAGTTACTGTAACTCAGGTATGCAATGTCCAATCAGCCCCAAACTTAATATGTTTGATAAGAGTCCTGGCCTGAATACATTTACATGCCAATATTTAGTTATAGTCATAGCGCCACCATCTGGCAACAGCAAATTACTTGTTTTACACTAACTTAAGCATGCAATGTACAATTTGCACCAAACTTGACATGTTTGCCAATAGTCTTGGCCTGAAGACATCTAAAAGCCAATATTTTGTAATAGCGCCACCTGTTGGCAGCAGGATATGTCATGACTTACACTCAAGCATGCCATGTTCAAGCTATACCAAACTTCATATGTTTGATAAAAGCACTGGCCTGAACACATCTGCATGCCAATATTCAGTTATAGGCATAGCGCCACCAGCTGGCAGAAGGAAGATTGGCACATATCAATGACTTTGACATATTCCTCCTACATTTTCTGTGTTAATAGCATAGTGCCCACCATTCGCCACCGATCGGCGGTGAGCCCGAGTGCGAGGGCCCTACCATCGCTGCTTGCAGCTTTAATTATTATTATTATTATTATTCTTCTTATCCGGAATGAATCGCATTTTTGAGGGCCTAAACATACCCGAAAACTAACGAAACTTTGCACACACATCAGACCTGGCGAAAATGGACGTCTGATATGGGTTGCAGAAGTGGGTGTGGCAAAATGGCTCAATAGCGCCACCTTTACACGTTCCGCGGTGTGCGCATTCAGCTGTGATTATCGTACATGCACAAAAATCGGTACACACATGTAACACACCAATACCTACAAAAAAGCCTCTTGAGATAAAATCCGAAACCCAACAGGAAGTCGGTTATTATTAATTTTCTCAGCAAAATTTGTGTCATTTTTGCCATTTTCAGGGGTCATACTTGAACGAACTCCTCCTAGAGATTTATTCTGATCAACATCAAATTTGGTGAGTCTAATCTAAAGCCCTTTGTGACGTTAAATTGTGAAGATCTAGAGTTTTCATCGGAGGACGTGTCCGTGGCGGCCTCGCAAATTTCGATGTTTCGCCATGAAAAAGGAAGTTGCTATAACTTAGGCATAAAATGTCCGATCTGTCCCAAACTTCACATGTGTGATAACACTCCTGACCTGAAGACATCTACATGCCCATATTCAGTTATAGTCATAGCGCCACCTGCAGGCAACAGGAAGTGTCATGCTGTACTCTACAACCAACTCCTCCTAGAGATTTATACAGATCAACTCCAAAATCGGTCAGTCTAATATAAAGGCCTTAGCGATGTTAAATTGTAAAGATCTTGAGTTTTCGGTAAAGGGCGTGTCCGTGGCGGCCTGACAAATTTCGAGGTCTCGCCATGGATATAAAACTTGTTATAACTCAGCCATAAAATGTCCGATTTGCCTCAAACTTCACATATTCGATAAGAGTCCTGGCCTGAACACATCTCAAGGTCAACATTCTATTATAATCACAGCGCCACCTGTTGGCAACAGGAAATGACTTGTATCAAACTCCTCTTAGAGATTTAATGACATTAACATTATATTTGGTCATTCTGATCTAGAGGCCTTAAAGATGTTAAATTGCGAAGATCTTGAGTTTTCGTTAAAGGGCGTGTCTGTGGCGGCCTGACAAAGTTTGATGTTTCGCCATGGACATAGAAGTTGTTATAACTCAGCCATAAAATGTCCGATCTGCCTCAAACTTCACAGGTTTGGTAAGAGTCCTGGCCTGAAGACACCTAAAGGCCAATATTCAGATATTATCATAGCGCCACCTGTTGGCAGCAGGATATATCATATCTTTCACTAACTCAAACATACCAAGGTCAATCTGCACCAAACTTCATATGTTTGATGAAAGTGGTGGCCTGAACACATCTACATGCCAATAATCAGTTATATGCAAAGCGCCACCAGCTGGCAGCAGGAAATTTGGCACATTTAAGTGACTTTGACATATTTCTCCTATTTTTACTGTATTAAAAGCATACTACCCACCATTTGCTGTTTTCCTAAAGCCACCGGTCGACGGTGAGCCCGGGTGCGAGGGCCCGTTCATCGCTGCTTGCAGCTTTAATTATTCTTCTTCTTCTTCTTCTTCTCCAAAATGAAAAGTCTTTTTGAGGGCCTAAACATGCCCGAAAACTCACGAAACTTTGCACACGCATCAGACCTGGCGAAAATTTACATCTGATATCGTTTTCAAAAGTGGGTGTGGCAAAATGGCTCGATAGCGCCACCTATAAATTTTCAACGGAGTGCCCCTCGAGCTACGTTTCACGTACATGTACGAAACTCGGTACACATATGTAACACACCAATACCTACAAAAAAGTCTCCTGGTGCAACATCCGAAACCCAACAGGAAGTCCGTTATATTGAATTTCCTGTACGATTTTTGTGCAGTTTTTGCCATTTTCAGGCCTCATACTTTAACGAACTCCTCCTACAGTTTTTATCCGATCATCTTCAAATTTGCTGAGTGTCATCATAAGGCCTTTGCGATGTTAAATTGCGAAGCTTTAGAGTTTTCGTCAAAGGGCGTGTCCGTGGCGGCCGGACAAACTTTGATGTTTCGCCATGAAAAAGGAAGTTGCTATAACTCAGGCATACGATGTCCGATCTGCCTCAAACTTCACATGTTTGATGACAGTCCGGTCCTGAACACACGTCAGTGCCCATATTCAGTTATAGTCATAGCGCCACCTGCTGACAACAGGAAATGACATGTTTAACACTGTTACGGACTCCTAGAAACATATTGAAAAGCGTTAACAAGTCTTAAATAGGCTAGCAACATGCTACAAACATGCTAAAACATGCTAGCAACACTTAGCTAACAGCTAAAGCATGCTATTAATACAAATACTAAAGGAAATTGCTGTAACTCATGTATATAATGTTGAATCTGACCCAAACTTAATTTTCAACATGCTACAAAAATAATAAAGCATGCTAGCAACACTTAGCTAATATGCTAAAGCATGCTAATAATACAATGAAACAGGAAGTTACTCTAACTCAGGCATACAATGTCCAATCAGCCCCAAACTTAACATGTTTGATAAGAATCCTGGCCTAAACACACGCCCATGCCCGTATTCAGTTATAGTCATAGCGCCACCAGCTGGTAACAGGAAGCCACATGTTTAATACTGTTGTGGATGCCTAGCAACATTTTTAAAAAATTCAAGAACTGTTAAACAGGGTAGCAACATGCTAGAAACATGCTATAACATGTTAGCAACATTTAGCTAAGTGCTAAAGCATACTCTTAATGCAATGAAACAGGAAGTTACTGTAACTCAGGCATGCAATGTCCAATCAGCCCCAAACTTCACATGTTTGATAACAGTCCTGGCCTGAAGATATCTACATGCCAATATTCGGTTATAGTTATAGCGCCACCTACTGTCAACAGGAAGTGACATGTTTAACACTGTGACACACTATTAGCAACACACTAAAAAAGCCATTGAGTGCTAAACTAGTTTAAAACGTACTCAAACATGCTAGCAACACTTACTTAGTGCTAAAGCATGTTGTTAAAGACATAAAACAGGAAGTTACTGTAACTCAGACATGCAATGTCCAATCAGCCCCAAACTTCACGTTTGATAAGAGTCCTGGCCTGAAGATATATACATGCCCATATTCAGTTATAGTCACAGCGCCACCTGCTGACAACAGGAAGTGACGTTTAATGGTGTTACGGACTCCTAGCAACATAATAAAAAGCGTCAGCAAGTTTTAAATAGGCTAGCATCATGCTAGAATCATGTTAAAACATGCTAGCAACACTTAGCTGAGAGCTAAAGCATGATATTAATACAAAGAAAAATAAGTGTAACTCATGCATACAATGTCCAATCTGACCCAAGCTTAATATGTTTGATAAGAGTCCTGGTCTGAACACAAGTCCATGCCCATATTCAGTTATAGTCATAGTGCCACCTGCTGGCAACAGGAAGTCACATGTTTAATACTGTTGTGGATGCCAAGCAACATTTTAAAAATATCAACAAGTGTTAAATAGGGTAGCAACATGCTAGAAACATGTTAGCAATATTTAGCTAAGTGCTAAAGCATACTCTTAATGCAATGAAACAGGAAGTTACTGTAACTCAGGCATGCAATGTCCAATCAGCCCCAAACTCAATATGTTTGATAAGAGTCCTGGCCTGAATACATTTACATGCCAATATTCAGTTATAGTCATAGCGCCACCAGCTGGCAACAGCAAATTACTTGTTTTACACTAACTTAAACATGCAATGTACAATTTGCACCAAACTTGACATGTTTGCCAATAGTCCTGGCCTGAAGACACCTAAAAGCTAATATTTCGTAATAGCACCACCTGTTGGCAGCAGGATATGTCATGAATTACACTCAAGCATGCCATGTTCAATCTTCACCAAACTTCATATGTTTGATAAAAGCGCTGGCCTGAAGACATCTGCATGCCAATATTCAGTTATAGGCATAGCGCCACCAGCTGGCAGCAGGAAGATAGGCACATATCAATGACTTTGACATATTCCTCCTACATTTACTGTGCTAATAGCATAGTGCCCACCATTCGCCACCGATCAGCGGTGAGCCCGAGTGCGAGGGCCCTACCATCGCTGCTTGCAGCTTTAATTATTATTATTCTTCTTCTTCTCCAAAGTGAATCGCATTTTAGAGGACCTAAACATTCCCGAAAACTCACAAAACTTTGCACACACATCAAACCTGGCGAAAATTTACGTCTGATTTGGGTTTCAGAAGTGGGTGTGGCAAAATGGCTCGACAGCGCCACCTTTAGACGTTCAGCGGTGTGCGCTTTCAGCTGTGACCTGAAGACATCTACATGCCCATATTCAGTTATAGTCATAGCGCCACCTGCAGGCAACAGGAAGTGTCATGCTGTACTCTACAACCAACTCCTCCTAGAGATTTATTCAGATCAACACCAAAATCGGTCAGTCTAATATAAAGGCCGTAGCGATGTTAAATTGTGAAGATCTTGAGTTTTCGGTAAAGGGCGTGTCCGTGGCGGCCTGACAAATTTCGAGGTCTCGCCATGGATATAAAACTTGTTATAACTCAGCCATAAAATGTCCGATTTGCCTCAAACTTCACATATTAGATAAGAGTCCTGGCCTGAACACATCTGAAGGCCAATATTCTATTATAATCACAGCGCCACCTGTTGGCAACAGGAAATGACTTGTATCAAACTCCTCCTAGAGATTTAATGATATCAACATTATATTTGGTCAGTCTGATGTAGAGGCCTTAGAGATTTTAAATTGCGAAGATCTTGAGTTTTCATTAAAGGGCGTGTCTGTGGCGGCGTGACAAAGTTTGATGTTTCGCCATGGACATAGAAGTTGTTATAACTCAGCCATAAAATGTCCGATCTGCCTCAAACTTCACAGGTTTGGTAAGAGTCCTGGCCTGAAGACACCTAAAGGCCAATATTCAGATATTATCATAGCGCCACCTGTTGGCAGCAAGATATATCATATCTTTCACTAACTCAAACATACCAAGGTCAATCTGCACCAAACTTCATATGTTTGATGAAAGTGGTGGCCTGAACACATCTACATGCCAATAATCAGTTATAGGCATAGCGCCACCAGCTGGCAGCAGGAAATTTGGCACATTTAAGTGACTTTGACATATTTCTCCTATTTTTACTGTATTAAAAGCATACTACCCACCATTTGCTGTGTTCCTAAAGCCACCGGTCGGCGGTGAGCCCGTGTGCGAGGGCCCGTTCATCGCTGCTTGCAGCTTTAATTATTATTATTATTATTATTCTCCAAAATGAATCGCATTTTTGAGGGCTTAGACATACCCGAAAACTCATGAAACTTCGCACACACATCACACCTGGCGAAAATTTACGTCTGATATGGGTTTCAGAAGTGGGTGTGGCAAAATGGCTCGACAGCGCCACCTTTACACGTTCCGCGGTGTGCGCTTTCAGTTGTGATTCACGTACATGCACGTAAATCGGTACACACATGTAACACACCAATACCTACAAAAAAGCCTCTTGGAGCAAAATCCGGAACCCAACAGGAAGTCGGTTAATATTAATATTCTCAACAAAATTTGTGTCATTTTTGCCATTTTCAGGCGTCGTACTTGAACGAACTCCTCCTAGAGGTTTATTCGGATCAACACCAAATTTTCAGAGTCTAGTCTAAAGCCCTTTGTGACGTTAAATTGTGAAGATCTAGAGTTTTTATCGGAGGGCGTGTCCGTGGCGGCCTCGCAAATTTCGATGTTTCGCCATGAAAAAGGAAGTTGCTATAACTTAGGCATAAAATGTCCGATCTGTCCCAAATTTCACATGTGTGATAACACTCCTGACCTGAAGACATCTACATGCAGGCAACAGGAAGTGTCATGCTGTACTCTACAACCAACTCCTCCTAGAGATTTATACAGATCAACTCCAAAATCGGTCAGTCTAATATAAAGGCCTTAGCGATGTTAAATTGTAAAGATCTTGAGTTATCGGTAAAGGGCGTGTCCGTGGCGGCCTGACAAATTTCGAGGTCTCGCCATGGATATAAAACTTGTTATAACTCAGCCATAAAATGTCAGATTTGCCTCAAACTTCACATATTCGATAAGAGTCCTGGCCTGAACACATCTCAAGGCCAATATTCTATTATAATCACAGCGCCACCTGTTGGCAACAGGAAATGACTTGTATCAAACTCCTCTTAGAGATTTAATGATATCAACATTATATTTGGTCATTCTGATCTAGAGGCCTTAAAAATGTTAAATTGCGAAGATCTTGAGTTTTCGTTAAAGGGCGTGTCTGTGGCGGCCTGACAAAGTTTGATGTTTCGCCATGGACATAGAAGTTGTTATAACTCAGCCATAAAATGTCCGATCTGCCTCAAACTTCACAGGTTTGGTAAGAGTCCTGGCCTGAAGACACCTAAAGGCCAATAGTCAGATATTATCATAGCGTCACCTGTTGGCAGCAGGATATATCATATCTTTCACTAACTCAAACATACCAAGGTCAATCTGCACCAAACTTCATATGTTTGATGAAAGTGGTGGCCTGAACACATCTACATGCCAATAATCAGTTATAGGCATAGCGCCACCAGCTGGCAGCAGGAAGTTTGGCACAATTAAGTGACTTTGATCTATTTTTCCTACATTTACTGTATTAAAAGCATACTGCCCACCGTTTGCTGTTTTCCTAAAGCCACCGGTCGGCGGTGAGCCCGGGTGCGAGGGCCCGTTCAACGCTGCTTGCAGCTTTAATTATTCTTCTTCTTCTTCTTCTCCAAAATGAAAAGTCTTTTTGAGGGCCTAAACATGCCCGAAAACTCACAAAACTTTGCACACGCATCAGACCTGGCGAAAATTTACATCTGATATGGTTTTCAAAAGTGGGTGTGGCAAAATGGCTCGATAGCGCCACCTATAAAATTTCAACGGAGTGCGCCTCGAGCTACGTTTCTCGTACATGTACGAAACTTGGTACACATATGTAACACACCAATACCTACAAAAAAGTCTCATGGTGCAACATCCGAAACCCAACAGGAAGTCCGTTATATTGAATTTCCTGTACGATTTTTGTGCAGTTTTTGCCATTTTCAGGCCTCGTACTTTAACGAACTCCTCCTACAGTTTTTATCCGATCATCTTCAAATTTGCTGAGTGTCATTATAAGGCCTTTGCGATGTTAAATTGCGAAGCTTTAGAGTTTTCGTCGAAGGGCGTGTCCGTGGCGGCCTGACAAACTTTGATGTTTCGCCATGAAAAAGGAAGTTGCTATAACTCAGGCATACAATGTCCGATCTGACTCAAACTTCACATGTTTGATGACAGTCCGGTCCTGAACACACGTCAGTGCCCATATTCAGTTATAGTCATAGCGCCACCTGCTGACAACAGGAAATTACATGTTTAAAACTGTTACGGACTCTTAGCAACATATTGAAAAGCGTTAACAAGTCTTAAATAGGCTAGCAACATGCTACAAACATGCTAAAACATGCTAGCAACACTTAGCTAAGAGCTAAAGCATGCTATCAATACAAATACAAAAGGAAATTGCTGTAACTCATGTATATACTGTTGAATCTGACCCAAACTTAATATTCAAGATGCTACAAAAATAATAAAGCATGCTAGCAACACTTAGCTAATATGCTAAAGCATGCTAATTATACAATAAAACAGGAAGTTACTCTAACTCAGGCATACCATGTCCAATCAGCCCCAAACTAAACATGTTTGATAAGAATCCTGGCCTAATCACACGCCCATGCCTGTATTCAGTTATAGTCATAGCGCCACCAGCTGGTAACAGGAAGCCACATGTTTAATACTGTTGTGGATGATTAACAACATTTAAAAAAAATTCAACAACTGTTAAATAGGGTAGCAACATGCTAGAAACATGCTATAACATGTTAGCAACATTTAGCTAAGTGCTAAAGCATGCTCTTAATGCAATGAAACAGGAAGTTACTGTAACTCAGGCATGCAATGTCCAATCAGCCCCAAACTTCACATGTTTGATAACAGTCCTGGCCTGAAGATGTCTACATGCCAATATTCAGTTATAGTTATAGCGCCACCTACTGTCAACAGGAAGTGACATGTTTAACACTGTGACACACTATTAGCAACACACTAAAAAAGCCATTGAGTGCTAAACTAGTTTAAAACGTACTCAAACATGCTAGCAACACTTACTTAGTGCTAAAGCATGTTGTTAAAGACATAAAACAGGAAGTTACTGTAACTCAGGCATGCAATGTCCAATCAACCCAAACTTCACATGTTTGATAAGACTCCTGGCCTGAAGATATATACATGCCCATATTCAGTTATAGTCACAGCGCCACCTTCTGACAACAGGAAGTGTCGTTTAAAGGTGTTACGGACTCCTAGCAACATATTAAAAAGCGTTAGCAATTTTTAAATAGGCTAGCATCATGCTAGAATCATGTTAAAACATGCTAGCAACACTTAGCTAAGAGCTAAAGCATGATATTAATACAAAGAAAAATAAGTGTAACTCATGCATACAATGTCCAATCTGACCCAAGCTTAATATGTTTGATAAGAGTCCTGGTCTGAACACAAGCCCATGCCCATATTCAGTTATAGTCATAGTGCCACCTACTGGCAACAGGAAGTCACATGTTTAATACTGTTGTGGATGCCAAGCAACATCTTAAAAATATCAACAAGTGTTAAAAAGGGTAGCAACATGCTAGAAACATGTTAGCAACATTTAGCTAAGTGCTAAAGCATACTCTTAATGCAATGAAACAGGAAGTTACTGTAACTCAGGCATGCAATGTCCAATCAGCCCCAAACTTAATATGTTTGATAAGAGTCCTGGCCTGAATACATTTACATGCCAGTATTTAGTTATAGTCATAGCGCCACCAGCTGGCAACAGCAAATTACTTGTTTTACACTAACTTAAGCATGCAATGTACAATTTGCACCAAACTTGATATGTTTGCCAATAGTCCTGGCCTGAAGACATCTAAAAGCCAATGTTTCGTAATAGCGCCACCTGTTGGCAGCAGGATATGTCATGACTTACACTCAAGCATGCCATGTTCAAGCTTCACCAAACTTCATATGTTTGATAAAAGCACTGGCCTGAACACATCTGCATGCCAATATTCAGTTATAGGCATAGCGCCACCAGCTGGCAGAAGGAAGATTGGCACATATCAATGACTTTGACATATTCCTCCTACATTTTCTGTGTTAATAGCATAGTGCCCACCATTCGCCACCGATCGGCGGTGAGGCCGAGTGCGAGGGCCCTACCATCGCTGCTTGCAGCTTTAATTATTCTTCTTCTTCTCCAAAATGAAAAGTCTTTTGAGGGCCTAAACATGCCCGAAAACTCACGAAACTTTGCACACGCATCAGACCTGGCGAAAATTTACATCTGATATGGTTTTCAGAAGTGGGTGTGCCAAAATGGCTCGATAGCGCCACCTATAAAATTTCAACGGAGTGCGCCTCGAGCTACGTTTCACGTACATGTACGAAACTCGGTACACACATGTAACACACCAATACCTACAAAAAAGTCTCCTGGTGCAACATCCGAAACCCAACAGGAAGTCTGTTATATTGAATTTCCTGTACGATTTTTGTGCAGTTTTTGCCATTTTCATGCCTCGTACTTTAACGAACTCCTCCTACAGTTTTTATCCGATCATCTTCAAATTTGCTGAGTGTCTTCATAAGGCCTTTGCGATGTTAAATTGCGAAGCTTTAGAGTTTTCGTCAAAGGGCGTGTCCGTGGCGGCCGGACAAACTTTGATGTTTCGCCATGAAAAAGGAAGTTGCTATAACTCAGGCATAAAATGTCCGATCTGCCTCAAACTTCACATGTTTGATAACAGTCTGGTCCTGAACACACGTCAGTGCCCATATTCAGTTATAGTCATAGCGCCACCTGCTGACAACAGGAAGTGACATGTTTAACACTGTTACGGACTCTTAGCAACATATTGAAAAGCCTTAACAAGTCTTAAATAGGCTAGCAACATGCTAGAAACATGCTAAAACATGCTAGCAACACTTAGCTAATATGCTAAAGCATGATAATAATACAAATACAAAAGGAAATTGCTGTAACTCATGCATATAATGTCAAATCTGACCCAAACTTAATATTCAACATGCTACAAACATAGTAAAGCATGCTAGCAACACTTAGCTAATATGCTAAAGCATGCTAATAATACAATGAAACAGGAAGTTACTCTAACTCAGGCATACAATGTCCAATCAGCCCCAAACTTCAAATGTTTGATAAGAGGCCTGGCCTGAACACACACCCATGCCCGTATTCAGCTATAGTCATAGCGCCACCAGCTGGTAACAGGAAGCCACATGTTCAATACTCTTGTGGATGCCTACCAAAATTTTAAAAATATCAACAAGTGTTAAACAGGGTAGCAACATGCTAGAAACATGCTATAACATGTTAGCAACATTTAGCTAAGTGCTAAAGCATACTCTTAATGCAATGAAACAGGAAGTTACTGTAACTCAGGCATGCAATGTCCAATCAGCCCCAAACTTCACATGTTTGATAACAGTCCTGACCTGAAGATATCTACATGTCAATATTCAGTTATAGTCATAGCGCCACCTACTGTCAACAGGAAGTGACATGTTTAACACTGTGACACACTATTAGCAACACACTAAAAAAGCCATTGAGTGCTAAACTAGTTTAAAACATACTCAAACATGCTAGCAACACTTACTTAGTGCTAAAGCATGTTGTTAAAGATATAAAACAGGAAGTTACTGTAACTCAGGCATGCAATGTCCAATCAGCCCCAAACTTCACATGTTTGATAAGACTCCTGGCCTGAAGATATATACATGCCCATATTCAGTTATAGTCACAGCGCCACCTGCTGACAACAGGAAGTGACGTTTAATGGTGTTACGGACTCCTAGCAACATATTAAAAAGCGTTAGCAAGTTTTAAATAGGCTAGCATCATGCTAGAATCATGTTAAAACATGATAACAACACTTAGCTAAGAGCTAAAGCATGATATTAATACAAAGAAAAATAAGTGTAACTCATGCATACAATGTCCAATCTGACCCAAGCTTAATATGTTTGATAAGAGTCCTGGTCTGAACACAAGCCCATGCCCATATTCAGTTATAGTCATAGTGCCACCTGCTGGCAACAGGAAGTCACATTGTTTAATACTGTTGTGGATGCCAAGCAACATTTTAAAAATATCAACAAGTGTTAAATAGGGTAGCAACATGCTAGAAACATGTTAGCAACATTTAGCTAAGTGCTAAAGCATACTCTTAATGCAATTAAACAGGAAGTTATTGTAACTCAGGCATCCAATGTCCAATCCGCCCCAAACTTAATATGTTTGATAAGAGTCCTGGCCTGAATACATTTACATGCCAATATTTAGTTATAGTCATAGCGCCACCAGCTGGCAACAGCAAATTACTTGTTTTACACTAACTTAAGCATGCAATGTACAATGTGCACCAAACTTGACATGTTTGCCAATAGTCCTGGCCTGAAGACATCTAAAAGCCAATATTTTGTAATAGCGCCACCTGTTGGCAGCAGGATATGTCATGACTTACACTCAAGCATGCCATGTTCAAGCTTCACCAAACTTCATATGTTTGATAAAAGCACTGGCCTGAACACATCTGCATGCCAATATTCAGTTATAGGCATAGCGGCACCAGCTGGCAGAAGGAAGATTGGCACATATCAATGACTTTGACATATTCCTCCTACATTTTCTGTGTTAATAGCATAGTGCCCACCATTCGCCCACCGATCGGCGGTGAGCCCGAGTGCGAGGGCCCTACCATCGCTGCTTGCAGCTTTAATTAGGGCCCGAGCACCGATGGTGTGAGGACCCTATTGAATCTGCTCCGTTTATTATTATTAGGGCCCGAGCCCAAAAGGGCGAAGGCCCTATTGTTCTTCTAAGGATTCTTATTTTTTTTATTTTTATTTTTTTTTTTGTTAACCTTCCGGGCACTTAAGGGGGTCTTAACATACTCAAAAACTCTTGAAAATTTGCACACATGTCGGAATCTGCGGCCATCAGGACGCCACAGAGGCTGGTACCGGGGCGTGGCAAGGGGACTCTACAGCGCCCCCTGGAATTTTGAGGGCCATATAGCACACATACTTGAACGTACACATATGAAACTCGGTACACATATAGAACTCATTGAGCTGAACAACTTTTGTACTCTATGTCATTTTCTCAATGCAACAGGAAGTGAGATATTTAGGGCTGTATAAAAAGCGCATGCTCTGGAATTTAACGTACTCCTCCCAGGATTTCCATACGATTGTCACCAAACTCGGTCAGCATGATCTCAAGACATTGGGGACGCTAAATTGCGAGGGGATTTTTGATATCTCGAACGGTTTGGCCGTGGCAAGGCGACAAAGTTATGGCGAGAAATGAGAAACAGGAAGTGTCTAATAACTGTTGCACACATTGCCTGATTCTGATGAAACTTCACCAGATTGTTTGTTGTATGATGCCGATTCCATAAAGGTGACTATTATGAGTCAAAGTTATAGCGCCACCAACTGGCAGCAGGAAGCGTGTCATTTTCAAAATGCTTTGAAATCAGCCTCTTAATTTTACTTGATTTTCTTTAAACTTCATTAAAATCATGTCAAAACACGGCCGATAAGAATATGTAAAGGGGTCGATGATAAATCAAATGCTGTTGCCATGGCAACGTCTCAAACTTTAAAATTAGATTCCTGTCTTTTCGAGGCAGATAACATGCTTAGAATTTCATGAAACTCAACACACACATCAATATTAATGATAGTTAGACACTGGCAAAAGATCATAAATGGGCGTGGAGCAGGCACTCTATAGCGCCATCTTTTGACAAAAGTTGGGGGGTTAGTTTTTCCTACAGTCACCAAACTCTGTACATATATTGTTCTCATCAATCCGGACAACTTTCTAAATTAAACTAATTAGCTAACACCAACAGGAAGCCAGCTATTTTGATTTGAATGTGGATTTTTGGAAAAATCAGGCTGTAAACAAATTTATACTCCTCCTAAGAAGAACAAGCTGTTCACACCAAACTTTTTTAACATGGAGAGAAGATTCTGAAGATGTTAAATTGCGAGCGGTTTTGGGATATCTTGAACGGTGTTGACGTGGTGATTTTTTAAAGATGTATAACCGTCATTTTCTATATCTTTAAAGTGCAGCATCTTAACTATTTAAAACTTTTTTCACACAGAGATCTTATCATTCTGAGCAAGTGCTGTAAATATCAATTTAATTCAAGCTTCTACGAATTAAAGAAAATTAAAAAAAGAAATCAGAAGCCTGCTGTCACTCTGCCTTGAGTGTCTGTGTTCAGTCACCATTAAGTGACTGAAGAGAGACTGAAGGGGGAGGGGTGAAAGGGAGAGAGGGAGAGAGAGTAGAACATGCTGTCTTGCTAAAGACCATCTTTGAGGAAAAAATGCACATTGATGTTACATAAATATGTTTGATCTTTGAGAGTCTGATATTTTGAGAAAATATAAAGGGTCACTAAGTCTTTCATTGTTTGTATTTTGCAGTTGTTGTTTTTTTATTTATTTTTTACTGAACTGTACCATGAACTTGTCCTATTCAGTCACATAGCAAAAGATTAAGAAAAATACAACTTTTTAGCATGAGCGGTTTATCTTCATTGATAGACATTTATTTTCATAGTGTTATTTATTGAATATAACATTTTAATTAACAGTTTCAAGACAAACTTTGTCAACAAAACAAACTTTGCTGTTATCTGTTCAAAACATCTGAAAATTTTACCATTTTAAGATCAGTTATATATATATATCGCCCCATTAAAATACTCAACTTGATTTTTAAAGATATTGTGGCGGGAGGGACGAACGACAGACACAGTGGGTGTGGCGTCAGGCCTCGGAGAGGCTTTTATTAAACAGAAAATAAAGGAAAGTGTCCAAAAGGGAAATAAAAGTGTCCAAATAAAAGGGGATCTGGTGTCCTCGTTGTGAAGGGGGTTCCGTGAAGGAGGGCAGTGTTCAGTAGGGAAGGGTCCAGGCAAGGGGCGGAGTCCGGCGGCCGCACGCGCTCCCCGCTTCGGTCCGGAGCGCGAGGGGCGGCGGCATCTCTAGCAGCGGCGTCCTCGCTCTGCTTCCACGGCACATCCAGGGGGAAAGTAACGGCCCGGCATCCTGGCCCGTCAGCCGTCGCGGGTGCGGTCATCGTCTTACTGTGTTACTTACCGGTTACTGTGAATGCATGTGCCAACTGGGCACCGTTTTCCTAATTGATTCTTTCTTAGTTATGTAGCGCTTAAAAGTGATGTCTTATAACAGGAGTCACCTGCAAAGCAATATCCACACACAAATTGTACAGATAGGTAACGATGACATTTAAGCAGAAGTGGTGGACGTAAAGCAAGCAATAATAACATTTTGTTATCATCATGAATTACATGTTCTTATCATCATCATCAGAATATAGGGAAAATGTTCCCTATATTGTGAATGGCTTTGGGATATCTTGAACAGTGTTGATGTGGTGATTTATGAAAGTAACAATAAAAAAGATGAAGAGTTATTTTCATATATCTTTAAATTGCATTATTCTAACTCATCAAAACTTTTTACATATAAAGAACAAGAAATTCTTAGGAAATACGTGTAGTTTCAAAATGTTATCATGCTCAGAGGCCCCAAAAACATTAAAAGTGTCATTTAAATTTGTCAGATTAAAGCTCTAATACCAGGGATGAACACTAGAGGTCCTCATAAGATAAGGAATCGTTTGACCTCTAATGCTATTTAGCTCATTCTCAGTGTATAAGAATGACAATAATCCATAGAATCAGTTGATATATACTGTACTGTCAGTGTAATTTTACATAATTATTTTGTATAGGTGCTTAAAGAGCATTAAAATCTTTTTTTTTTATCTTTTAAGGAAAAATTATATGATTTAAATACATATATACACTCTCACTGGTAGAACAAAAAATCTTAAAAGTATGAAACTATACTGCTCAGTTCACTTAATTAGAATGAGAAACAAATACAAAAAGGCCAAAAAAAATCAACTAAGTTAATATGTATTTATTTTTAATATATTTGTTTATAATTATTTCACAGATGCTTATAGATTATTAAAATAATATTTAAAAATGCTTGTAGACCATAAAACATGGTAACTATTTAAAATAGGGTCTCTTTTGTTAACAATGGTTAATGAACTAACAAACACGAACAAACAACGAACAATATATTTGTACTCGATTTTCTTCAAACTTCATCAGAATAATGTAAAAGCCCTGATGCATCAAATGCTGTTGCCATGGCAAATAAATAAAAATAAAAAATACATTCAAATATTTGTTTCCTGTGATATTTAAGGCAGATAGCGTGCTTAGAATTTCATTTTCCATTTTCAATGATTGATTATATATTTAAAGTGCAGCATCCTAACTCTTTGAAACTTTTTTCATACAAATAACTATTCATTCTGATCAAACACAGTTCATTTCATAATTATACAAAACTCCACGAATGAAAGAAAATAAAAAAACATATCTGATCTCACTCTGCTCTGCACTCAATGTGTGTGTTTGTGTGGTAAGTGGTTGAGTGTAAGGAGGGGGGGATGGGTGGTAAGAGAATAAGTCAGAGAGGAGGAGAGACAGTTAGGGTTAGTCCAAAGGGTTACTGTGAATGCATGTGCCAACTGGGCACCGTTTTCCTGATGCTATCGGGATGGCGACTGCGCAGACGGCGAGGGCCCGGTCATCGCTGCTTGCAGCTTTTATTATTAGGGCCCGAGCACTACAGTGCGAGGACCCTATTGGAATTGCTCCGTTTATTAGGGCCCGAGCACTACAGTGCGAGGACCCTATTGGAATTGCTCCGTTTATTATTAGGGCCCGAGCCCAAAAGGGCGAAGGCCCTATTGTTCTTCTAAGGGTTCTTATTTTTTTTTTTTTTTTTTTTTTTTCAACCGTTGGGGCACTTTTGGGGGCCTTAACATACTCAAAAACTCTTGAAAATTTGCACACACGTCGGAATCTGCGGCCATCAGGACGCCACAGAGGCTGGGACCCGGGCGTGGTTCAGGGCCTCTACAGCGCCCCCTGGAACACAGTTTGAAAACTTGATGTACTGCGCACACATACTTGCACGTACTGATATGAAACTCGGTACACATATAGATCTCACTGAGCCAAACAACTTTTGTACTCTATGTCATAGGCTCCACTCAACAGGAAGTGAGATATTTAGGGCTGTTTAAAAAGCGCATGCTCTGGAATTTAACGTACTCCTCCCAGGGTTTCCATAGGATTGTCACCAAACTCGGTCAGCATGATCTCAAGACATTGGGGACGCTAAATTGCGAGGGGATTTTTGATATCTCGAACGGTTTGGCCGTGGCAAGGCGACAAAGTTATGGCGAGAAATGAGAAACAGGAAGTGTCTAATTACTGTTGCACACATTGCCTGATTCTGATGAAACTTCACCAGTTTGTTCGTTGTATGATGCCGATTCCATAAATGTGACTATTATGAGTCAAAGTTATAGCGCCACCAACTGGCAGCAGGAAGCGTGTCATTTTCAAAATCCTTTGAAATCAGCCTCTTAATTTTACTTGATTATCTTCAAACTTCAACAAAGTAATGTCAAAACACGGCCGATAAGAATATGTAAAGGGTTCGATGATAAATCAAATGCTGTTGCCATGGCAACGTGTCAAACTTTAAAATTAGATTCCTGTCTTTTCGAGGCAGATAACATGCTAAGAATTTCATGAAACTCAACACACACATCAATATTAATGATAGTTAGACACTGGCAAAAGGTCATAAATGGGCGTGGAGCAGGCACTCTATAGCGCCATCTTTTGACAAAAGTTGGGGGGTTAGTTTTTCCTACAGTCACCAAACTCTGTACATATATTGTTCTCATCAATCTGGACAGCTTTCTAAATCAAACTCATTAGCTAAGACCAACAGGAAGCAGGCTATTTTGATTTGAATGTGGATTTTTGGAAAAATCAGGCTGTAAACAAATTCACACTCCTTTTAAGAACAACAAGGTATTCACACCAAACTTTTTTAACATGAAGAGAAGATTCTGAAGATGTTAAATTGCGAGCGGATTTGGGATATCTTGAACGGTGTTGACGTGGTGATTTTTTAAAGATGTAGTAAAAAACATAACCGTAATTTTTTAATATCTTTAAAGTGCAGCATCCAAACTCTTTAAAACTTTTTTCACACAGAGATCTTATCATTCTGAGCAAGTGGTGTAAATATCAATTTTATACAAGCTTCTATGAATTAAAGAAAATTAAAAAAAGAAATTAGAAACCTGCTGTCACTCTGCCTGTGCCTGTCTGTGTTCAGTCACCATTGAGTCACTGAAGAGTGACTGAAGGGGGGAGGGGTGTAAGGGAGAGAGACCAGTGGAACATGCTGTTTTGCTTAAGACCATCTTTGAGGAAGATGCACATTGCTGTAGCGTAATCGACATAAATATGTCTGATATTTTGAGAAAATATAAAGGGTCATTAAATCTTTCATTGTTTGTATTTTGCAGTTGTTGTTTTTTATTTATTTTTACTGAACTGTACCATGAACTTGTCCTATTCAGTCACATAGCAAAAGATTAAGAAAAATACAACTTTTAAGCATGAGTGATTTATCTTCATTGTAGACAATATTTTCATAGTGTTATTTATTGAATATAAAATTATAATAATTAAAAATTTCAAGACAAACTTTGACAACAAAACAAACTTTGCTGTTATCTGTTCAAAACATCCGAAAACCATCATTTGAAGATCAGTTATATATATATCGCCCCATTAAAACACTCAACTTGATTTTTAAAGATATTTTGAAAGAATTAAGCGTTTATAGAGCACTTTATTGTGTATTGCTGTACACCCACATGAACTGTGTTCATGTTCATGTTAATTCACAGTACATAAACTAAAAGATACTAATTTACCTTTAAACAATATATGAATACTTTTTTTTTAGCTTAATATTAATTAACATTAATAAATGCTATTTAATTATTGTTCATGTTAACTAATATAGTTAATGTTAACAAATGAAACTGGATGGCAACATTTTATATATTGTGTGTATGTGTCTCTGTGTTGATTTTAAAGTGTAACCCTTTCAATTCAGTAAACAGTAAAAGTTCAGTAAATTCAGTAAAAGTTTTCCTAATTGATTCTTAGTTATGTAGCGCTTAAGAGTGATGTCTTATAACAGGAGTCACCAGCAAAGCAATATCCACATACAAATTGTACAGATAGGTAACGATTTAAGCAGAAGTGGTGAATGTAATGCAAGCAATAATAAAATTTTGTTATCATCATGAATTACATGTTCTTATCATCATCATCATCAGAATATAGGGAAAATGTTCACATTTGGTTCACAGTTGGCATTATCTGAAGTCCTTGCAGGGGATTAGGTTTATAGCAAACTCCTCCTAGACATTTAATGAAATCAACATTATATTTGGTCAGTCTGATCTAGAGGCCTTAGAGATGTTAAATTGTGAAGATCTTGAGTTTCAGTAAAGGGCGTGTCCGTGGCGGCCTGACAAAGTTTGATGTTTCGCCATGGACATAGGTGTAATAACTCAGCCATAAAATGTCTGATCTGCCTCAAACTTCAGAGGTTTGGTAAGAGTCCTGGCCTGAAGACACCTAAAGGCCAATATTCAGATATTATCATAGCGCCACCTGTTGACACCAGGATATATCATATCTTTCACTAACTCAAACATACCAAGGTCAATCTGCACCAAACTTCATATGTTTGATAATAGTGCTGGCCTGAACACATCTACATGCCAATAATCATTTATAGGCATAGCGCCACCAGCTGCCAATGGGAAGTTTGGCACATTTAAATGACTTATGACATATTTCTCATATATTTACTGTATTAAAAGCATACTGCCCACCGTTTGCTGTTTTCCTAAAGCCACCGGTCGGCGGTGAGCCCGGGTGCGAGGGCCCGTTCATCGCTGCTTGCAGCTTTAATTCTTCTTCTTCTTCTTCTTCTTCTCCAAAATGAAAAGTCTTTTTGAGGGCCTAAACATGCCCGAAAACTCACGAAACTTTGCACACGCATCAGACCTGGCGAAAATTTACATCTGATATGGTTTTCAAAAGTGGGTGTGGCAAAATGGCTCGATAGCGCCACCTATAAAATTTCAACGGAGTGCCCCTCGAGCTACGTTTCATGTACATGTACGAAACTCGGTACACATATGTAACACACCAATACCTACAAAAAAGTCTCCTGGTGCAACATCCGAAACCCAACAGGAAGTCCGTTATATTGAATTTCCTGTACGATTTTTGTGCAGTTTTTGCCATTTTCAGGCCTCATACTTTAACGAACTCCTCCTACAGTTTTTATCCGATCATCTTCAAATTTGCTGAGTGTCATCATAAGGCCTTTGCGATGTTAAATTGCGAAGCTTTAGAGTTTTCATCGAAGGGCGTGTCCGTGGCGGCCGGACAAACTTTGATGTTTCGCCATGAAAAAGGAAGTTGCTATAACTCAGGCATACGATGTCCGATCTGCCTCAAACTTCACATGTTTGATGACAGTCCGGTCCTGAACACACGTCAGTGCCCATATTCAGTTATAGTCATAGCGCCACCTGCTGACAACAGGAAATGACATGTTTAACACTGTTATGGACTCCTAGAAACATATTGAAAAGCGTTAACAAGTCTTAAATAGGCTAGCAACATGCTACAAACATGCTAAAACATGCTAGCAACACTTAGCTAAGAGCTAAAGCATGCTATTAATACAAATACAAAAGGAAATTGCTGAAACTCATGTATATAATGTTGAATCTGACCCAAACTTAATATTCAACATGCTACAAAAATAATAAAGCATGCTAGCAACACTTAGCTAATATGCTAAAGCATGCTAATAATACAATGAAACAGGAAGTTACTCTAACTCAGGCATACAATGTCCAATCAGCCCCAAAATTAACATGTTTGATAAGTATCCTGGCCTAAACACACGCCCATGCCCGTATTCAGTTATAGTCATAGCGCCACCAGCTGGTAACAGGAAGCCACATGTTTAATACTGTTGTGGATGCCTAGCAACATTTTAAAAAAAATTCAACAACTGTTAAACAGGGTAGCAACATGCTAGAAACATGCTATAACATGTTAGCAACATTTAGCTAAGTGCTAAAGCATACTCTTAATGCAATGAAACAGGAAGTTACTGTAACTCAGGCATGCAATGTCCAATCAGCCCCAGACTTCACATGTTTGATAACAGTCCTGGCCTGAAGATATCTACATGCCAATATTCAGTTATAGTTATAGCGCCACCTACTGTCAACAGGAAGTGACATGTTTAACACTGTGACACACTATTAGCAACACACTAAAAAAGCCATTGAGTGCTAAACTAGTTTAAAACGTACTCAAACATGCTAGCAACACTTACTTAGTGCTAAAGCATGTTGTTAAAGACATAAAACAGGAAGTTACTGTAACTCAGACATGCAATGTCCAATCAGCCCCAAACTTCACGTTTGATAAGAGTCCTGGCCTGAAGATATATACATGCCCATATTCAGTTATAGTCACAGCGCCACCTGCTGACAACAGGAAGTGACGTTTAATGGTGTTACGGACTCCTAGCAACATAATAAAAAGCGTCAGCAAGTTTTAAATAGGCTAGCATCATGCTAGAATCATGTTAAAACATGCTAGCAACACTTAGCTGAGAGCTAAAGCATGATATTAATACAAAGAAAAATAAGTGTAACTCATGCATACAATGTCCAATCTGACCCAAGCTTAATATGTTTGATAAGAGTCCTGGTCTGAACACAAGCCCATGCCCATATTCAGTTATAGTCATAGTGCCACCTGCTGGCAACAGGAAGTCACATGTTTAATACTGTTGTGGATGCCAAGCAACATTTTAAAAATATCAACAAGTGTTAAATAGGGTAGCAACATGCTAGAAACATGTTAGCAACATTTAGCTAAGTGCTAAAGCATATTCTTAATGCAATGAAACAGGAAGTTACTGTAACTCAGGCATGCAATGTCCAATCAGCCCCAAACTTAATATGTTTGATAAGAGTCTTGGCCTGAATACATTTACATGCCAATATTCAGTTATAGTCATAGTGCCACCAGCTGGCAACAGCAAATTACTTGTTTTACACTAACTTAAGCATGCAATGTACAATTTGCACCAAACTTGACATGTTTGCCAATAGTCCTGGCCTGAAGACATCTAAAAGCCAATATTTTGTAATAGCGCCACCTGTTGGCAGCAGGATATGTCATGACTTACACTCAAGCATGCCATGTTCAAGCTTCACCAAACTTCATATGTTTGATAAAAGCACTGGCCTGAACACATCTGCATGCCAATATTCAGTTATAGGCATAGCGCCACCAGCTGGCAGAAGGAAGATTGGCACATATCAATGACTTTGACATATTCCTCCTACATTTTCTGTGTTAATAGCATAGTGCCCACCATTCGCCACCGATCGGCGGTGAGCCCGAGTGCGAGGGCCCTACCATCGCTGCTTGCAGCTTTAATTAGGGCCCGAGCACCGATGGTGTGAGGACCCTATTGGATCTGCTTCGTTTATTATTATTAGGGGCCAAGCACCGAAGGTGCGAAGGCACCTATTGAAACCGTTAGAATTCTTATTATTATTATTATTCCGCCGCAAGTCTATGGCAGCCCATAGAACCGCTTGCGGGAAAGTTGTATAATTTGGCACACTGATAGAGGACCATCCCAACATTAACCATAGCAAGTTTGGAGTCTCTAACTCAAACTGTCTAGCGCCACCACTTGTCCAAACTTTCACTTTCTTTTTGCTAATAACTTTTGAACCGTAAGCCATAAAATCAAAATTCCAATTTTCCCTGAATCCTTGGGTCATGCCGAGTTGAATTAACACCAAATTTCAAAAATCCTAAGGTTTAGTTTTTTTTCTATAATTTTTTGTTTATAAAACCTACTTTTTCGAACTCGTCTTAGACGGTTTGTCTGATTATCACCAAAATTGGCTCAAATCATCTTCAGACCATGCAGGCAAAAAGTTATGGAATTCAAGTTGATTGGACAAACCGCTCTCGAATAACGCGCTAATTAATTCTACGAAAAGCGTTCAAAAATGGAATTGAGGCCATATCTCCGCAATGCTTTGGAGTATTGAGACCAATCTTGGTGTGTGTTATAACAAGCATAACCTGAGGCTACCTGCAGTGTTTCGTCACAGTGCCACCTAGTGGTCAGGAGATATGAAAAATGGCTATTTTTGCTTATAAGTTCTCAGTGGTTTGACCAAAAATCTCAAAACTGGTCTTGTTAGATTTGGAGGAGCATGCCGAGTCGACCCATATCCAATTTTCCCATGTCAGCCATTTTGGGTGTCGGCCATTTTGAATTTAGTTTTAAAATGCTGTATCTTGAGAACGGATTAACGTATCGTTTCGACAATAATTACAAAAATGTTCGGCACCATGCCCTGAATGTACATACCAATTTTGGGGCCAGCGCCACCTTGTGGTCAAAAGTTATAACGAAATTTCGAAAAATGCTAATAACTTCTGAAAAAAATGGCTTATTGTAATAAAAGTGATCTCAAAATATTCCTTGGGTCAGGCCGAGAACATTGATACCAATTATGCCAAAATTGGCCTAACTTCCTGTTCGCCATTTTGATGAATGTTGAAAACCTACTTTTTCGAACTCCTCCTAGACCGTTAGTCGGATTTTCACCAAATTTGACTCGGATCATCTTCAGACCATGCTGACAAAAAGTTATGGATTTCGTGTCGATATTCGAAACCATTTCCAGTTAACGCATCAACGAATTTGCAGGTAAGATGCCAAAGCGCATCGAAAGCTGTATCTCTGCAAAGCTTTGAGATATTTGCACCAAATTTGGTATGTGGCATTACCACCTCACACTGATGACACCACATCAATTTGGTAGCAGTGCCACCTATTGGTCAAGAGTAATGAACCATTCATTAACCATTAGTTTTAAAATGATCAAAAATGCTAATAACTGTAGATAGCATTAGCCTATTGTAATGAAACTCGTCTCAAAATATTCCTTGGGTCATGCCGACAACACAGATACCAATTATGCCACAGTTGGCCAAACGTCCTGTCCGCCATTTTGATCTATGTGAAAAACATACTTTTTAGAACTAGTCCTAGACCGTTCGTCCGATTCTCACCAAAATTGAGTCAGATCATCTTCAGACTGTGCTGACAAAAAGTTATGAATTTCATGATGATAGATGAAACAGTTTTCGTATAGCGCCTCTCTAAATTTAAGGATTGATGTGAAAATGACTCTAAGGCTATATCTTTGGAAAATTTTGACATAATGACACCAAACTTTGTGTGCACGTTTGTCACCTCACACTAAACACACCACATGGATTTGAGAACAGCGCCACCTGTTGGTCAAACGTAATGAGCATTAAATCAAATCAGCATGCGTTCTACACCATTTTTCTATAATTTTCACTAAAATCCTCTTAAAATTGCTTCTTTTCCTTATTGTTGCCGTTGGTCTGCTGTTCCTGCCATCCTTAGCTCCTCATTTTGCCATTTGAATGCTTGGCCCCGTAATTGCTGCTTGCAGCTATATTTATTATTATTCTTCTTCTCCGGAATGAATCGCATTTTTGAGGGGCTAAACATACCCGAAAACTCATGAAACTTTGCACACACATCAAACCTGGCGAAAATGGATGTCTGATATGGGTTGCAGAAGTGGGTGTGGCAAAACGGCTCGATAGCGCCACCTTTACACGTTCCGCGGTGTGCGCTTTCAGCTATGATTCACGTACATGCGTGAAAATCGGTACACACATGTAACTCACCAATACCTACAAAAAAGCCTCCTGGGACAAAATCCGAAACCCAACAGGAAGTCGGTTATTATTAATTTTCTTAGCAAAATTTGTGTCATTTTTGCCATTTTCAGGCGTCGTACTTGAACGAACTCCTCCTAGAGATTTACTCCGATCAACAGCAAATTTGGTAAGTCTAATCTAAAGCCCTTTGTGACGCTAAATTGTGAAGATCTAGAGTTTTCATCGGAGGGCGTGTCCGTGGCGGCCTCGCAAATTTCGATGTTTCGCCATGAAAAAGGAAGTTGCTATAACTTAGGCATAAAATGTCCGATCTGTCCCAAACTTCACATGTGTGATAACACTCCTGACCTGATGACATCTACATATCCATATTCAGTTATAGTCATAGCGCCACCTGCAGGCAACAGGAAGTGTCATGCTGTACTCTACAACCAACTCCTCCTAGAGATTTATACAGATCAACACCAAAATCGGTCAGTCTAATATAAAGGCCTTAGTGATGTTAAATTGTGAAGATCTTGAGTTTTTGGTAAAGGGCGTGTCCGTGGCGGCCTGACAAATTTCGAGGTCTCGCCATGGATATAAAACTTGTTATAACTCAGCCATAAAATGTCCGATTTGCCTCAAACTTCACATATTCGATGAGAGTCCTGGCCTGAACACATCTGAAGGCCAATATTCTATTATAATCACAGCGCCACCTGTTGGCAACAGGAAATGACTTGTATCAAACTCCTCCTAGAGATTTAATGATATCAACATTATATTTGGTCAGTGTGATCTAGAGGCCTTAGAGATGTTAAATTGCGAAGATCTTGAGTATTCAGTAAAGGGCGTGTCTGTGGCGGCGTGACAAAGTTTGATGTTTCGCCATGGACATAGAAGTTGTTATAACTCAGCCATAAAATGTCCGATCTGCCTCAAACTTCACAGGTTTGGTAAGAGTCCTGGCCTGAAGACACCTAAAGGCCAATATTCAGATATTATCATAGCGCCACCTGTTGGCAGCAGGATATATCATATCTTTCACTAACTCAAACATACCAAGGTCAATCTGCACCAAACTTCATATGTTTGATGAAAGTGGTGGCCTGAACACATCTACATGCCAATAATCAGTTATAGGCAAAGCGCCACCAGCTGGCAGCAGGAAATTTGGCACATTTAAGTGACTTTAACATATTTCTCATATTTTTATTGTATTAAAAGCATACTACCCTCCATTTGCTGTGTTCCTAAAGCCACCGGTCGGCGGTGAGCCCGTGTGCGAGGGCCCGTTCATCGCTGCTTGCAGCTTTAATTATTATTATTATTATTATTCTTCTTATCCGGAATGAATCGCATTTTTGAGGGCCTAAACATACCCGAAAACTAACGAAACTTTGCACACACATCAAACCTGGCGAAAATGGACGTCTGATGTGGGTTGCAGGAGTGGGTGTGGCAAAATGGCTCAATAGCGCCACCTTTACACGTTCCGCGGTGTGCGCATTCAGCTGTGATTCACGTACATGCACGCAAATCGGTACACACATGTAACTCACCAATACCTACAAAAAAGCCTCCTGGGACAAAATCCGAAACCCAACAGGAAGTCGGTTATTATTAATTTTCTAAGCAAAATTTGTGTCATTTTTGCCATTTTCAGGCGTCATACTTGAACGAACTCCTCCTAGAAATTTATTCGGATCAACACCAAATTTGGTGAGTCTAATCTAAAGCCCTTTGTGACGTTAAATTGTGAAGATCTAGAGTTTTCATCAGAGGGCGTGTCCGTGGCGGCCTCGCAAATTTCGATGTTTCGCCATGAAAAAGGAAGTTGCTATAACTCAGGCATAAAATGCCCGATCTGCCCCAAACTTCACATGTGTGATAACACTCCTGACCTGAAGACATCTACATGCCCATATTCAGTTTTACTCATAGCGCCACCTGCAGGCACCAGGAAGTGTCATGCTGTACTCTGCAACAAACTCCTCCTGGAGATTTAATCAGATCAACACCAAAATCGGTCAGTCTAATAAAAAGGCTTTAGCGATGTTAAATTGCGAAGATCTTGAGTTTTCGTTGAAGGGCGTGTCCGTGGCGGCCTGGCAAATTTCATGGTCTCGCCGTGGACATAAAACTTGTTATAACTCAGCCATAAAATGTCCGATTTGCCTCAAACTTCACATGTTCGATAAGAGTCCTGGCCTGAACCTATCTGAAGGCCTATATTCTATTATAATCACAGCGCCACCTGTTGGCAACAGGAAATGACTTGTACCAAACTCCTCCTAGAGATTTAATGATATCAACATTATATTTGGTCAGTCTGATCTAGAGGCCTTAGAGATGTTAAATTGTGAAGATCTTGAGTTTTCGTTAAATGGCGTGTCCGTGGCGGCGTGACAATTTTGATGTTTCGCCATGGAAATAGAAGTTGTTATAACTCAGCCATAAAATGTCCGATCTTCCTCAAACTTCACAGGTTTGGTAAGAGTCCTGGCCTGAAGACACCTAAAGGCCAATATTCAGATATTATCATAGTGCCACCTGTTGGCAGCAGGATTTATCATATATTTTACTAACTCAAACATACCAAGGTCAATCTGCACCAAACTTCATATGTTTGACGAAAGTGCTGGCCTGAACACATCTATATGCCAATAATCAGTTATAGGCATAGCGCCACCAGCTGGCAGCAGGAAACTTGGCACATTTAAGTGACTTTTACATATTTCTCCTAATTTTATTGTATTAAAAGCATACTGCCCACCATTGGCTGTGTTCCTAAAGCCACCGGTCGGCGGTGAGCCCGTGTGCGAGGGCCCGTTCATCGCTGCTTGCAGCTTTAATTATTATTCTTCTTCTTCTTCTCCAAAATGAAAAGTATTTTTGAGGGCCTAAACATGCCCGAAAACTCACGAAACTTTGCACACGCATCAGACCTGGCGAAAATTTACATCTGATATGGTTTTCAAAAGTGGGTGTGGCAAAATGGCTCGATAGCGCCACCTTTAAAAGTTCAACGGAGTGCGCCTCGAGCTACGTTTCACGTACATGTACGAAACTCGATACACATATGTAACACACCAATACCTACAAAAAAGTCTCCTGGTGCAACATCCGAAACCCAACAGGAAGTCCGTTATATTGAATTTCCTGTACGATTTTTGTGCAGTTTTTGCCATTTTCAGGCCTCGTACTTTAACGAACTCCTCCTACAATTTTTATCCGATCATCTTCAAATTTGCTGAGTGTCATCATAAGGCCTTTGCGATGTTAAATTGCGAAGCTTTAGAGTTTTCGTCGAAGGGCGTGTCCGTGGCGGCCGGACAAACTTTGATGTTTCGCCATGAAAAAGGAAGTTGCTATAACTCAGGCATACGATGTCCGATCTGCCTCAAACTTCACATGTTTGATGACAGTCCGGTCCTGAACACACGTCAGTGCCCATATTCAGTTATAGTCATAGCGCCACCTGCTGACAACAGGAAATGACATGTTTAACACTGTTATGGACTCCTAGAAACATATTGAAAAGCGTTAACAAGTCTTAAATAGGCTAGCAACATGCTACAAATATGCTAAAACATGCTAGCAACACTTAGCTAAGAGCTAAAGCATGCTATTAATACAAATACAAAAGGAAATTGCTGTAACTCATGTATATAATGTTGAATCTGACCCAAACTTAATATTCAACATGCTACAAAAATAATAAAGCATGCTAGCAACACTTAGCTAATATGCTAAAGCATGCTAATAATACAATGAAACAGGAAGTTACTCTAACTCAGGCATACAATGTCCAATCAGCCCCAAACTTAACATGTTTGATTAGAATCCTGGCCTAAACACACGCCCATGCCCGTATTCAGTTATAGTCATAGCGCCACCAGCTGGTAAAAGGAAGCCACATGTTTAATACTGTTGTGGATGCCTAGCAACATTTTAAAAAAATTCAACAACTGTTAAACAGGGTAGCAACATGCTAGAAACATGCTATAACATGTTAGCAACATTTAGCTAAGTGCTAAAGCATACTCTTAATGCAATGAAACAGGAAGTTACTGTAACTCAGGCATGCAATGTCCAATCAGCCCCAAACTTCACATGTTTGATAACAGTCCTGGCCTGAAGATATCTACATGCCAATATTCAGTTATAGTTATAGCGCCACCTACTGTCAACAGGAAGTGACATGTTTAACACTGTGACACACTATTAGCAACACACTAAAAAAGCCATTGAGTGCTAAACTAGTTTAAAACGTACTCAAACATGCTAGCAACACTTACTTAGTGCTAAAGCATGTTGTTAAAGACATAAAACAGGAAGTTACTGTAACTCAGACATGCAATGTCCAATCAGCCCCAAACTTCACGTTTGATAAGAGTCCTGGCCTGAAGATATATACATGCCCATATTCAGTTATAGTCACAGCGCCACCTGCTGACAACAGGAAGTGACGTTTAATGGTGTTACGGACTCCTAGCAACATAATAAAAAGCGTCAGCAAGTTTTAAATAGGCTAGCAACATGCTAGAATCATGTTAAAACATGCTAGCAACACTTAGCTGAGAGCTAAAGCATGATACTAATACAAAGAAAAATAAGTGTAACTCATGCATACAATGTCCAATCTGACCCAAGCTTAATATGTTTGATAAGAGTTCTGGTCTGAACACAAGCCCATGCCCATATTCAGTTATAGTCATAGTGCCACCTGCTGGCAACAGGAAGTCACATGTTTAATACTGTTGTGGATGCCCAGCAACATTTTAAAAATATCAACAAGTGTTAAATAGGGTAGCAACATGCTAGAAACATGTTAGCAACATTTAGCTAAGTGCTAAAGCATACTCTTAATGCAATGAAACAGGAAGTTACTGTAACTCAGGCATGCAATGTCCAATCAGCCCCAAACTTAATATGTTTGATAAGAGTCTTGACCTGAATACATTTACATGCCAATATTTAGTTATAGTCATAGCGCCACCAGCTGGCAACAGCAAATTACTTGTTTTACACTAACTTAAGCATGCAATGTACAATTTGCACCAAACTTGACATGTTTGCCAATAGTCCTGGCCTGAAGACATCTAAAAGCCAATATTTTGTAATAGCGCCACCTGTTGGCAGCAGGATATGTCATGACTTACACTCAAGCATGCCATGTTCAAGCTTCACCAAACTTCATATGTTTGATAAAAGCACTGGCCTGAACACATCTGCATGCCAATATTCAGTTATAGGCATAGCGCCACCAGCTGGCGGAAGGAAGATTGGCACATATCAATGACTTTGACATATTCCTCCTACATTTTCTGTGTTAATAGCATAGTGCCCACCATTCGCCACCGATCGGCGGTGAGCCCGAGTGCGAGGGCCCTACCATCGCTGCTTGCAGCTTTAATTAGGGCCCGAGCACTACAGTGCGAGGACCCTATTGGAATTGCTCCGTTTATTATTCTTCTTCTTCTTCTTCTTCTTCTCCAAAATGAAAAGTCTTTTTGAGGGCTTAAACATGCTCGAAAACTCACGAAACTTTGCACACGCATCAGACCTGGCGAAAATTTACATCTGATACGGTTTTCAGAAGTGGGTGTGCCAAAATGGCTCCATAGCGCCACCTATAAAATTTCAACGGAGTGCGCCTCGAGCTGCGTTTCACGTACATGTACGAAACTCGGTACACATATGTAACACACCAGTACCTACAAAAAAGTCTCCTGGTGCAACATCCGAAACCCAACAGGAAGTCCGTTATATTGAATTTCCTGTACGATTTTTATGCAGTTTTTGCCATTTTCAGGCCTCGTACTTTAACGAACTCCTCCTACAGTTTTTATCCGATCATCTTCAAATTTGCTGAGTGTCATCATAAGGCCTTTGCGATGTTAAATTGCGAAGCTTTAGAGTTTTCGTCGAAGGGCGTGTCCGTGGCGGCCGGACAAACTTTGATGTTTCGCCATGAAAAAGGAAGTTGCGATAACTCAGGCATACGATGTCCGATCTGCCTTAAACTTCACATGTTTGATAACAGTCCGGTCCTGAACACACGTCAGTGCCCATATTCAGTTATAGTCATAGCGCCACCTGCTGACAACAGGAAATGACATGTTTAACACTGTTACGGACTCCTAGCAACATATTGAAAAGCGTTAACAAGTCTTTAATAGGCTAGCAACATGCTACAAACATGCTAAAACATGCTAGCAACACTTAGCTAAGAGCTAAAGCATGCTATTAATACAAATACAAAAGGAAATTGCTGTAACTCATGTATATAATGTTGAATCTGACCCAAACTTAATATTCAACATGCTACAAACATAGTAAAGCATGCTAGCAACACTTAACTAAAATGCTAAATCATGCTAATAATACAATGAAACAGGAAGTTACTCTAACTCAGGCATACAATGTCCAATCAGCCCCAAACTTAACATGTTTGATAAGAGTCCTGGTCTGAACACACACCCATACCCGTATTCAGTTATAGTCATAGCGCCACCAGCTGGTAACAGGAAGCCACATGTTTAATACTGTTGTGGATGCCTAGCAACATTTTAAAAATATCAACAACTGTTAAAAAGGGTAGCAACATGCTAGAAACATGCTATAACATGTTAGCAACATTTAGCTAAGTGCTAAAGCATGCTCTTAATGCAATGAAACAGGAAGTTACTGTAACTCAGGCATGCAATGTCCAATCACCCCCAAACTTCACATGTTTGATAAGACTCCTGGCCTGAAGATATATACATGCCCATATTCAGTTATAGTCACAGCGCCACCTGCTGACAACAGGAAGTGACCTTTAATGGTGTTACGGACTCCTAGCTACATATTAAAAAGTGTTAGCAAGTTTTAAATAGGCTAGCATCATGCTACTATCATGTTAAAACATGCTAGCAACACTTAGCTAAGAGCTAAAGCATGATATTAATACAAAGAAAAATAAGTGTAACTCATGCATACAATGTCCAATATGACCCAAGCTTAATATGTTTGATAAGAGTCCTGGTCTGAACACAAGCCCATGCCCATATTCAGTTATAGTCATAGTGCCACCTGCTGGCAACAGGAAGTTACATGTTTAATACGGTTGTGGAAGCCCAGCAACATTTTAAAAATATCAACAAGTGTTAAATAGGGTAGTAACATGCTAGAAACATGTTAGCAACATTTAGCTAAGTGCTAAAGCATACTCTTAATGCAATGAAACAGGAAGTTACTGTAACTCAGGCATGCAATATCCAATCAGCCCCAAACTTCACATGTTTGATAACAGTCCTGACCTGAAGATATCTACATGCCAATATTCAGTTATAGTCATAGCGCCACCTACTGTCAACAGGAAGTGACATGTTTAACACTGTGATACACTATTAGCAACACACTAAAAAAGCTATTGAGTGCTAAACTAGTTTAAAATGTACTCAAACATGCTAGCAACACTTACTTAGTGCTAAAGCATGTTGTTAAAGACATAAAACAGGAAGTTACTGTAACTCAGCCATGCAATGTCCAATCAGCCCCAAACTTAATATGTTTGATAAGAGTCCTGGTCTGAATACATTTACATGCCAATATTAAGTTATAGTCATAGCGCCACCAGCTGGCAACAGTAAATTACTTGTTTTACACTAACTTATATATGTCATGATATGTCATGTATTACATTCAAGCATGCCATGTTCAATCTGCACCAAACTTCATATGTTTGATACAATCGCTGGCCTGAACACCTCTGCATGCCAATATTCAGTTATACACATAGCGCCACCAGCTGGCAGCAAGAAATCTGGCACGTCTAAATAACTTTCACATATTCCTCTTAAATTTACTATGTTAAAAGCATAGTGCCCACCATTCGCCACAGGTCGGCGGTGAGCCCGGTGCGAGGGCCCTCCCATCGCTGCTTGCAGCTTTAATTAGGGCCCGAGCACCGATGGTGTGAGGACCCTATTGAATCTGCTCCGTTTATTATTATTAGGGCCCGAGCACCGATGGTGTGAGGACCCTATTGGATCTGCTTCGTTTATTATTATTATTATTATTATTATTATTATTATTATTATTATTATTATTATTCTCCAAAATGAATCGCATTTTTGAGGGCTTAGACATACCCGAAAACTCATGAAACTTCGCACACACATCAGACCTGGCGAAAATTTACGTCTGATATGGGTTGCAGAAGTGGGTGTGGCAAAATGGCTCGACAGCGCCACCTTTACACGTTCCGCGGTGTGCGCATTCAGCTGTGATTCACGTACATGCACGGAAATCGGTACACACATGTAACACACCAAAACCTACAAAAAAGCCTCTTGGAGCAAAATCCGGAACCCAACAGGAAGTCGGTTAATATTAATATTCTCAACAAAATTTGTGTCATTTTTGCCATTTTCAGGCGTCGTACTTGAACGAACTCCTCCTACAGATTTATTCGGATCAACGCCAAATTTGCCGAGTCTAGTCTAAAGCCCTTTGTGACGTTAAATTGTGAAGATCTAGAGTTTTCATCGGAGGGCGTGTCCGTGGCGGCCTCGCAAATTTCGATGTTTCGCCATGAAAAAGGAAGTTTCTATAACTCAGGCATACAATGTCCTATCTGTCCCAAACTTCACATGTGTGATAACACTCCTGACCTGATGACATCTACATGCCCATATTCAGTTTTACTCATAGCGCCACCTGCTGGCAACAGGAAGTGTCATGCTGTACTCTACAACAAACTCCTCCTAGAGATTTATACACATCAACACCAAAATCGGTCAGTCTAATATAAAGGCCTTAATGATGTTAAATTGTGAAGATCTTGAGTTTTCGTTGAAGGGCGTGTCCGTGGCGGCCTGACAAATTTCGAGGTCTCGCCATGGATATAAAACTTGTTATAACTAAGTCATAAAATGTCCGATTTGCCTCAAACTTCACATGTTCAATAAGAGTCCTGGCCTGAAAACATCTGAAGGCCAATATTCTATTATAATCACAGCGCCACCTGTTGGCAACAGGAAATGACTTGTAGCAAACTCCTCCTAGAGATTTAATGATATCAACATTATATTTGGTCAGTCTGATCTAGAGGCCTTAGAGATGTTAAATTGTGAAGATCTTGAGTTTTCGTTATAGGGCGTGTCTGTGGCGGCGTTACAAAGTTTGATGTTTCGCCATGGACATAGAAGTTGTTATAACTCAGCCATAAAATGTCTGATCTGCCTCAAACTTCACAGATTTGGTAAGAGTCCTGGCCTGAAGATACCTAAAGGCCAATATTCAGATATTATCATAGCGCCACCTGTTGGCAGCAGGATATATCATATCTTTCACTAACTCAAACATACCAAGGCCAATCTGCACCAATCTTCATATGTTTGATAAAAGTGCTGGCCTGAACACATCTACATGCCAATAATCAGTTATAGGCATAGCGCCACCAGCTGGCAGCAGGAAATTTGGCACTTTTAAGTGACTTTCACATATTTCTCTTATTTTTACTGTATTAAAAGCATACTGCCCACCATTAGCTGTGTTCCTAAAGCCACCGGTCGGCGGTGAGCCCGTGTGCGAGGGCCCGTTCATCGCTGCTTGCAGCTTTAATTAGGGCCCGAGCACCGATGGTGTGAGGACCCTATTGGATCTGCTTCGTTTATTAGGGCCCGAGCACCGATGGTGTGAGGACCCTATTGGATCTGCTCCGTTTCTTATTATTATTATTCTTCTTCTCCGGAATGAATCGCATTTTTGAGGGCCTAAACATACCCGAAAACTCATGAAACTTTGCACACACATCAAACCTGGCGAAAATGGACGTCTGATATGGGTTGCAGAAGTGGGTGTGGCAAAATTGCTCAATAGCGCCACCTTTACACGTTCCGCGGTGTGCGCATTCAGCTGTGATTCACGTACATGCACGCAAATCGGTACACACATGTAACTCACCAATACCTACAAAAAAGCCTCCTGGGACAAAATCCGAAACCCAACAGGAAGTCGGTTATTATTAATTTTCTTAGCAAAATTTGTGTCATTTTTGCCATTTTCAGGCGTCATACTTGAACGAACTCCTCCTAGAGATTTATTCGGATCAACACCAAATTTGGTGAGTCTAATCTAAAGCCCTTTGTGACGTTAAATTGCGAAGATCTAGAGTTTTCATCAGAGGGCGTGTCCGTGGCGGCCTCGCAAATTTTGATGTTTCGCCATGAAAAAGGAAGTTGCTATAACTCAGGCATAAAATGCCCGATCTGCCCCAAACTTCACATGTGTGATAACACTCCTGACCTGAAGACATCTACATGCCCATATTCAGTTTTACTCATAGCGCCACCTGCAGGCACCAGGAAGTGTCATGCTGTACTCTGCAACAAATTCCTCCTGGAGATTTAATCAGATCAACACCAAAATCGGTCAGTCTAATAAAAAGGCTTTAGCGATGTTAAATTGCGAAGATCTTGAGTTTTCGTTGAAGGGCGTGTCCGTGGCGGCCTGGCAAATTTCGTGGTCTCGCCATGGATATAAATCTTGTTATAACTCAGCCATAAAATGTCCGATTTGCCTCAAACTTCACATGTTCGATAAGAGTCCTGGCCTGAACCAATCTGAAGGCCTATATTCTATTATAATCACAGCGCCACCTGTTGGCAACAGGAAATGACTTGTACCAAACTCCTCCTAGAGATTTAATGATATCAACATTATATTTGGTCAGTCTGATCTCGAGGCCTTAGAGATGTTAAATTGTGAAGATCTTGAGTTTTCGTTAAAGGGCGTGTCCATGGCGGCCTGACAAAGTTTGATGTTTCGCCATGGACATAAAAGTTGTTATAACTCAGCCATAAAATGTCCGATCTGCCTCAAACTTCACATGTTTGGTAAGAGTCCTGGCCTGAAGACATCTAAAGGCCAATATACAGATATTATTATAGTGCCACCTATTGGCAGCAGGATATATCATATCTTGCACTAACTCACACATACCAAGGTCAATCTGCACCAAACTTCATATGTTTGATGAAAGTGCTGGCCTGAACACATCTACATGCCAATAATCAGTTATTGGCATAGCGCCACCAGCTGGCAGCAGGAAGTTTGCCACATTTAAGTGACTTTGATCTATTTTTCCTAAATTTACTGTATTAAAAGCATACTGCCCACCGTTTGCTGTGTTCCTAAAGCCACCGGTCGGCGGTGAGCCCGTGTGCGAGGGCCCGTTCATCGCTGCTTGCAGCTTTAATTATTATTATTATTATTATTATTATTATTATTATTCTCCAAAATGAATCGCATTTTTGAGGGCTTAGACATACCCGAAAACTCATGAAACTTCGCACACACATCAGACCTGGCGAAAATTTACGTCTGATATGGGTTTCAGAAGTGGGTGTGGCAAAATGGCTCGACAGCGCCACCTTTACACGTTCCGCGGTGTGCGCTTTCAGCTGTGATTCACGTACATGCACGGAAATCGGTACACACATGTAACACACCAATACCTACAAAAAAGCCTCTTGGAGCAAAATCCGGAACCCAACAGGAAGTCGGTTAATATTAATATTCTCAACAAAATTTGTGTCATTTTTGCCATTTTCAGGCGTCGTACTTGAACGAACTCCTCCTAGAGGTTTATTCGGATCAACACCAAATTTGCAGAGTCTAGTCTAAAGCCCTTTGTGACGTTAAATTGTGAAGATCTAGAGTTTTTATCGGAGGGCGTGTCCGTGACGGCCTCGCAAATTTCGATGTTTCGCCATGAAAAAGGAAGTTGCTATAACTCAGGCATACAATGTCCGATCCGTCCCAAACTTCACATGTGTGATAACACTCCTGACCTGATGACATCTACATGCCCATATTCAGTTTTACTCATAGCGCCACCTGCTGGCAACAGGAAGTGTCATGCTGTACTGTGCAACAAACTCCTCCAAGAGATTTTATCAGATCAACACCAAAATCGGTCAGTCTAATAAAAAGGCTTTAGCGATGTTAAATTGCGAAGATCTTGAGTTTTCGTTGAAGGGCGTGTCCGTGGCGGCCTGGAAAATTTCGAGGTCTCGCCATGGATAATACACTTGTTATAACTCAGCCATAAAATGTCCGATTTGCTTCAAACTTCACATGTTCGATAAGAGTCCTGGCCTGAACCAATCTGAAGGCCAATATTCTATTATAATCACAGCGCCACCTGTTGGCAACAGGAAATGACTTGTATCAAACTCCTCCTAGAGATTTAATGATATCAACATTATATTTGGTCAGTCTGATCTAGAGGCCTTAAAGATGTTAAATTGCGAAGATCTTGAGTTTTCGTTAAAGGGCGTGTCTGTGGCTGCGTGACAAAGTTTGATGTTTCGCCATGGACATAGAAGTTGTTATAACTCAGCCATAAAATGTCCGATCTGCCTCAAACTTCACAGGTTTGGTGAGAGTCCTGGCCTGAAGACACCTAAAGACCAATATTCAGATATTATCATGGCGCCACCTGTTGGCAGCAGGATATATCATATCTTTCACTAACTCAAAAATACCAAGGTCAATCTGCACCAAACTTCATATGTTTGATGAAAGTGGTGGCCTGAACACATCTACATGTCAATAATCAGTTATAGGCATAGCGCCACCAGCTGGCAGCAGGAAATTTGGCACATTTAAGTGACTTTGACATATTTCTCCTATTTTTACTGTATTAAAAGCATACTACCCACCATTTGCTGTGTTCCTAAAGCCACCGGTCGGCGGTGAGCCCGTGTGCGAGGGCCCGTTCATCGCTGCTTGCAGCTTTAATTATTATTATTATTCTTCTTCTCCAAAGTGAATCGCATTTTAGAGGACCTAAACATTCCCGAAAACTCACAAAACTTTGCACACACATCAAACCTGGCGAAAATTTACGTCTGATTTGGGTTTCAGAAGTGGGTGTGGCAAAATGGCTCGACAGCGCCACCTTTAGACGTTCAGCGGTGTGCGCTTTCAGCTGTGATTCACGTACATGCACCGAAATCGGTACACACATGTAACTCACCAATACCTACAAAAAAGCCTCTTGGAACAAAATCCGGAACCCAACAGGAAGTCGGTTAATATTAATATTCTCAGCAAAATTTGTGTCATTTTTGCCTTTTTCAGGTGTCGTACTTGAACGAACTCCTCCTACAGATTTATTCGGATCAACGCCAAATTTGCAGAGTCTAGTCTAAAGCCCTTTGTGACGTTAAATTGTGAAGATCTAGAGTTTTCATCGGAGGGCGTGTCCGTGGCGGCCTCGCAAATTTCGATGTTTCGCCATGAAAAAGGAAGTTGCTATAACTCAGGCATACAATGTCCTATCTGTCCCAAACTTCACATGTGTGATAACACTCCTGACCTGAAGACATCTAGATGCCCATATTCAGTTATAGTCATAGCGCCACCTGCAGGCAACAGGAAGTGTCATGCTGTACTCTACAACCAACTCCTCCTAGAGATTTATTCAGATCAACACCAAAATCGGTCAGTCTAATATAAAGGCCGTAGCGATGTTAAATTGTGAAGATCTTGAGTTTTCGGTAAAGGGCGTGTCCGTGGCGGCCTGACAAATTTCGAGGTCTCGCCATGGATATAAAACTTGTTATAACTCAGCCATAAAATGTCCGATTTGCCTCAAACTTCACATATTCGATAAGAGTCCTGGCCTGAACACATCTGAAGGCCAATATTCTATTATAATCACAGCGCCACCTGTTGGCAACAGGAAATGACTTGTATCAAACTCCTCCTAGAGATTTAATGATGTCAACATTATATTTGGCCATTCTGATCTAGAGGTCTTAGAGATGTTAAATTGTGAAGATCTTGAGTTTTCGTTAAAGGGCGTGTCTGTGGTGGCATGACAAAGTTTGATGTTTCGCCATAGACATATAAGTTGTTATAACTCAGCCATAAAATGTCCGATCTGCCTCAAACTTCACTGGTTTGGTAAGAGTCCTGGCCTGAAGACACCTAAAGGCCAATATTCAGATATTATCATAGTGCCACCTGTTGGCAGCAGGATATATCATATCTTTCACTAACTCAAACATACCAAGGTCAATCTGCACCAAACTTCATATGATTGATGAAAGTGGTGGCCTGAACACATCTACATGCCAATAATCAGTTATATGCATAGCGCCACCAGCTGGCAGCAGGTAATTTGGCACATTTAAGTGACTTTGATCTATTTTTCCTACATTTACTGTATTAAAAGCATACTGCCCACCGTTTGCTGTGTTCCTAAAGCCACCGGTCGGCGGTGAGCCCGTGTGCGAGGGCCCGTTCATCGCTGCTTGCAGCTTTAATTATTATTATTATTCTTCTTCTCCAAAGTGAATCGCATTTTAGAGGACCTAAACATTCCCGAAAACTCACAAAACTTTGCACACACATCAAACCTGGCGAAAATTTACGTCTGATTTGGGTTTCAGAAGTGGGTGTGGCAAAATGGCTCGACAGCGCCACCTTTAGACGTTCAGCGGTGTGCGCTTTCAGCTGTGATTCACGTACATGCACGGAAATCGGTACACACATGTAACACACCAAAACCTACAAAAAAGCCTCTTGGAGCAAAATCCGGAACCCAACAGGAAGTCGGTTAATATTAATATTCTCAACAAAATTTGTGTCATTTTTGCCTTTTTCAGGTGTCGTACTTGAACGAACTCCTCCTACAGATTTATTCGGATCAACGCCAAATTTGCTGAGTCTAGTCTAAAGCCCTTTGTGACGTTAAATTGTGAAGATCTAGAGTTTTCATTGGAGGGCGTGTCCGTGGCGGCCTCGCAAATTTCGATGTTTCGCCATGAAAAAGGAAGTTGCTATAACTCAGGCATACAATGTCCTATCTGTCCCAAACTTCACATGTGTGATAACACTCCTGACCTGAAGACATCTACATGCCCATATTCAGTTATAGTCATAGCGCCACCTGCAGGCAACAGGAAGTGTCATGCTGTACTCTACAACCAACTCCTCCTAGAGATTTATTCAGATCAACACCAAAATCGGTCAGTCTAATATAAAGGCCGTAGCGATGTTAAATTGTGAAGATCTTGAGTTTTCGGTAAAGGGCGTGTCCGTGGCGGCCTGACAAATTTCGAGGTCTCGCCATGGATATAAAACTTGTTATAACTCAGCCATAAAATGTCCGATTTGCCTCAAACTTCACATATTAGATAAGAGTCCTGGCCTGAACACATCTGAAGGCCAATATTCTATTATAATCACAGCGCCACCTGTTGGCAACAGGAAATGACTTGTATCAAACTCCTCCTAGAGATTTAATGATATCAACATTATATTTGGTCAGTCTGATCTAGAGGCCTTAGAGATGTTAAATTGCGAAGATCTTGAGTTTTCGTTAAAGGGCGTGTCTGTGGCGGCGTGACAAAGTTTGATGTTTCGCCATGGACATAGAAGTTGTTATAACTCAGCCATAAAATGTCCGATCTGCCTCAAACTTCACAGGTTTGGTAAGAGTCCTGGCCTGAAGACAACTAAAGGCCAATATTCAGATATTATCATAGCGCCACCTGTTGGCAGCAAGATATATCATATCTTTCACTAACTCAAACATACCAAGGTCAATCTGCACCAAACTTCATATGTTTGATGAAAGTGGTGGCCTGAACACATCTACATGCCAATAATCAGTTATAGGCATAGCGCCACCAGCTGGCAGCAGGAAATTTGGCACATTTAAGTGACTTTGACATATTTCTCCTATTTTTACTGTATTAAAAGCATACTACCCACCATTTGCTGTGTTCCTAAAGCCACCGGTCGGCGGTGAGCCCGTGTGCGAGGGCCCGTTCATCGCTGCTTGCAGCTTTAATTATTAGGGCCCGAGCACTACAGTGCGAGGACCCTATTGGAATTGCTCCGTTTATTATTATTCTTCTTCTTCTCCAAAATGAAAAGTCTTTTTGAGGGCCTAAACATGCCCGAAAACTCACGAAACTTTGCACACGCATCAGACCTGGCGAAAATTTACATCTGATATGGTTTTCAAAAGTGGGTGTGGCAAAATGGCTCGATAGCGCCACCTATAAAATTTCAACGGAGTGCCCCTCGAGCTACGTTTCATGTACATGTACGAAACTCGGTACACACATGTAACACACCAATACCTACAAAAAAGTCTCCTGGTGCAACATCCGAAACCCAACAGGAAGTCCGTTATATTGAATTTCCTGTACGATTTTTGTGCAGTTTTTGCCATTTTCATGCCTCGTACTTTAACAAACTCCTCCTACAGTTTTTATCCGATCATCTTCAAATTTGCTGAGTGTCATCATAAGGCCTTTGCGATGTTAAATTGCGAAGCTTTAGAGTTTTCGTCGAAGGGCGTGTCCGTGGCGGCCGGACAAACTTTGATGTTTCGCCATGAAAAAGGAAGTTGCTATAACTCAGGCATACGATGTCCGATCTGCCTCAAACTTCACATGTTTGATGACAGTCCGGTCCTGAACACACGTCAGTGCCCATATTCAGTTATAGTCATAGCGCCACCTGCTGACAACAGGAAATGACATGTTTAACACTGTTAAGGACTCCTAGAAACATATTGAAAAGCGTTAACAAGTCTTAAATAGGCTAGCAACATGCTACAAACATGCTAAAACATGCTAGCAACACTTAGCTAAGAACTAAAGCATGCTTTTAATACAAATACAAAAGGAAATTGCTGTAACTCATGTATATAATGTTGAATCTGACCCAAACTTAATATTCAACATGCTACAAAAATAATAAAGCATGCTAGCAACACTTAGCTAATATGCTAAAGCATGCTAATAATACAATGAAACAGGAAGTTACTCTAACTCAGGCATACAATGTCCAATCAGCCCCAAACTTAACATGTTTGATAAGAATCCTGGCCTAAACACACGCCAATGCCCGTATTCAGTTATAGTCATAGCGCCACCAGCTGGTAACAGGAAGCCACATGTTTAATACTGTTGTGGATGCCTAGCAACATTTTAAAAAAATTCAACAACTGTTAAACAGGGTAGCAACATGCTAGAAACATGCTATAACATGTTAGCAACATTTAGCTAAGTGCTAAAGCATACTCTTAATGCAATGAAACAGGAAGTTACTGTAACTCAGGCATGCAATGTCCAATCAGCCCCAAACTTCACATGTTTGATAACAGTCCTGGCCTGAAGATATCTACATGCCAATATTCAGTTATAGTTATAGCACCACCTACTGTCAACAGGAAGTGACATGTTTAACACTGTGACACACTATTAGCAACACACTAAAAAAGCCATTGAGTGCTAAACTAGTTTAAAACGTACTCAAACATGCTAGCAACACTTACTTAGTGCTAAAGCATGTTGTTAAAGACATAAAACAGGAAGTTACTGTAACTCAGACATGCAATGTCCAATCAGCCCCAAACTTCACGTTTGATAAGAGTCCTGGCCTGAAGATATATATATGCCCATATTCAGTTATAGTCACAGCGCCACCTGCTGACAACAGGAAGTGACGTTTAATGGTGTTACGGACTCCTAGCAACATAATAAAAAGCGTCAGCAAGTTTTAAATAGGCTAGCATCATGCTAGAATCATGTTAAAACATGCTAGCAACACTTAGCTGAGAGCTAAAGCATGATATTAATACAAAGAAAAATAAGTGTAACTCATGCATACAACGTCCAATCTGACCCAAGCTTAATATGTTTGATAAGAGTCCTGGTCTGAACACAAGCCCATGCCCATATTCAGTTATAGTCATAGTGCCACCTGCTGGCAACAGGAAGTCACATGTTTAATACTGTTGTGGATGCCCAGCAACATTTTAAAAATATCAACAAGTGTTAAATAGGGTAGCAACATGCTATAACATGTTAGCAACATTTAGCTAAGTGCTAAAGCATACTCTTAATGCAATGAAACAGGAAGTTACTGTAACTCAGGCATGCAATGTCCAATCAGCCCCAAACTTCACATGTTTGATAACAGTCCTGGCCTGAAGATATCTACATGCCAATATTCAGTTATAGTTATAGCGCCACCTACTGTCAACAGGAAGTGACATGTTTAACACTGTGACACACTATTAACAACACACTAAAAAAGCCATTGAGTGCTAAACTAGTTTAAAACGTACTCAAACATGCTAGCAACACTTACTTAGTGCTAAAGCATGTTGTTAAAGACATAAAACAGGAAGTTACTGTAACTCAGACATGCAATGTCCAATCAGCCCCAAACTTCACGTTTGATAAGAGTCCTGGCCTGAAGATATATACATGCCCATATTCAGTTATAGTCACAGCGCCACCTGCTGACAACAGGAAGTGACGTTTAATGGTGTTACGGACTCCTAGCAACATAATAAAAAGCGTCAGCAAGTTTTAAATAGGCTAGCATCATGCTAGAATCATGTTAAAACATGCTAGCAACACTTAGCTGAGAGCTAAAGCATGATATTAATACAAAGAAAAATAAGTGTAACTCATGCATACAATGTCCAATCTGACCCAAGCTTAATATGTTTGATAAGAGTCCTGGTCTGAACACAAGCCCATGCCCATATTCAGTTATAGTCATAGTGCCACCTGCTGGCAACAGGAAGTCACATGTTTAATACTGTTGTGGATGCCAAGCAACATTTTAAAAATATCAACAAGTGTTAAATAGGGTAGCAACATGCTAGAAACATATTAGCAACATTTAGCTAAGTGCTAAAGCATACTCTTAATGCAATGAAACAGGAAGTTACTGTAACTCAGGCATGCAATGTCCAATCAGCCCCAAATTTCACATGTTTGATAAGAGTCCTGGCCTGAAGATATATACATGCCAATATTTAGTTATAGTCATAGCGCCACCAGCTGGCAACAGCAAATTACTTGTTTTACACTAACTTAAGCATGCAATGTACAATTTGCACCAAACTTGACATGTTTGCCAATAGTCCTGGCCTGAAGAAATCTAAAAGCCAATATTTCGTAATAGCACCACCTGTTGGCAGCAGGATATGTCATGACTTACACTCAAGCATGCCATGTTCAAGCTTCACCAAACTTCATATGTTTGATAAAAGCACTGGCCTGAACACATCTGCATGCCAATATTCAGTTATAAGCATAGCGCCACCAGCTGGCAGAAGGAAGATTGGCACATATCAATGACTTTGACATATTCCTCCTACATTTTCTGTGTTAATAGCATAGTGCCCACCATTCGCCACCGATCGGCGGTGAGCCCGAGTGCGAGGGCCCTACCATCGCTGCTTGCAGCTTTAATTAGGGCCCGAGCACTACAGTGCGAGGACCCTATTGGAATTGCTCCGTTTATTATTATTCTTCTTCTTCTCCAAAATGAAAAGTCTTTTTGAGGGCCTAAACATGCCCGAAAACTCACGAAACTTTGCACACGCATCAGACCTGGCGAAAATTTACATCTGATATGGTTTTCAAAAGTGGGTGTGGCAAAATGGCTCGATAGCGCCACCTATAAAATTTCAACGGAGTGCGCCTCGAGCTACGTTTCACGTACATGTACGAAACTCGGTACACATATGTAACACACCAATACCTACAAAAAAGTCTCCTGGTGCAACATCCGAAACCCAACAGGAAGTCCGTTATATTGAATTTCCTGTACGATTTTTGTGCAGTTTTTGCCATTTTCAGGCCTCGTACTTTAACGAACTCCTCCTACAGTTTTTATCCGATCATCTTCAAATTTGCTGAGTGTCATCATAAGGCCTTTGCGATGTTAAATTGCGAAGCTTTAGAGTTTTCGTCGATGGGCGTGTCCGTGGCGGCCTGACAAACTTTGATGTTTCGCCATGAAAAAGGAAGTTGCTATAACTCAGGCATACGATGTCCGATCTGCCTCAAACTTCACATGTTTGATGACAGTCTGGTCCTGAACACATGTCAGTGCCCAAATTCAGTTATAGTCATAGCGCCACCTGCTGACAACAGGAAATGACATGTTTAACACTGTTACGGACTCTTAGCAACATATTGAAAAGCGTTAACAAGTTGTAAATAGGCTAGCAACATGCTACAAACATGCTAAAACATGCTAGCAACACTTAGCTAAGAGCTAAAGCATGCTATTAATAAAAATACAAAAGGAAATTGCTGTAACTCATGTATATACTGTTGAATCTGACCCAAACTTAATATTCAACATGCTACAAAAATAATAAAGCATGCTAGCAACACTTAGCTAATATGCTAAAGCATGCTAATAATACAATAAAACAGGAAGTTACTCTAACTCAGGCATACCATGTCCAATCAGCCCCAAACTTAACACGTTTGATAAGAATCCTGGCCTAAACACACGCCCATGCCTGTATTCAGTTATAGTCATAGCGCCACCAGCTGGTAACAGGAAGCCATATGTTTAATACTGTTGTGGATGACTAGCAACATTTAAAAAAAAATCAACAACTGTTAAAAAGGGTAGAAACATGCTAGAAACATGCTATAACATGTTAGCAACATTTAGCTAAGTGCTAAAGCATGCTCTTAATGCAATGAAACAGGAAGTTACTGTAACTCAGGCATGCAATGTCCAATCAGCCCCAAACTTCACATGTTTGATAACAGTCATGACCTGAAGATGTCTACATGCCAATATTCAGTTATAGTTATAGCGCCACCTACTGTCAACAGGAAGTGACATGTTTAACACTGTGACACACTATTAGCAACACACTAAAAAAGCCATTGAGTGCTAAACTAGTTTAAAACGTACTCAAACATGCTAGCAACACTTACTTAGTGCTAAAGCATGTTGTTAAAGACATAAAACAGGAAGTTACTGTAACTCAGGCATGCAATGTCCAATCAGCCCCAAACTTCACATGTTTGATAAGACTCTTGGCCTGAAGATATATACATGCCCATATTCAGTTATAGTCACAGCGCCACCTGCTGACAACAGGAAGTGATGTTTAATGGTGTTACGGACTCCTAGCAACATATTAAAAAGCTTTAGCGAGTTTTAAATAGGCTAGCATCATGCTAGAATCATGTTAAAACATGCTAGCAACACTTAGCTAAGAGCTAAAGCATGATATTAATACAAAGAAAAATAAGTGTAACTCATGCATACAATGTCCAATCTGACCCAAGCTTAATATGTTTGATAAGAGTGCTGGTCTGAACACAAGCCAATGCCCATATTCAGTTATAGTCATAGTGCCACCTGCTGGCAACAGGAAGTCACATGTTTAATACTGTTGTGGATGCCAAGCAACATTTTAAAAATATCAACAAGTGTTAAATAGGGTAGCAACATGCTAGAAAAATGTTAGCAACATTTAGCTAAGTGCTAAAGCATACTCTTAATGCAATGAAACAGGAAGTTACTGTAACTCAGGCATGCAATGTCCAATCAGCCCCAAACTTAATATGTTTGATAAGAGTCCTGGCCTGAATACATTTACATGCCAGTATTTAGTTATAGTCATAGCGCCACCAGCTGGCAACAGCAAATTACTTGTTTTACACTAACATAAGCATGCAATGTACAATTTGCACCAAACTTGACATGTTTGCCAATAGTCCTGGCCTGAAGACATCTAAAAGCCAATATTTTGTAATAGCGCCACCTGTTGGCAGCAGGATATGTCATGACTTACACTCAAGCATGCCATGTTCAAGCTTCACCAAACTTCATATGTTTCATGAAAGCACTGGCCTGAACACATCTGCATGCCAATATTCAGTTATAGGCATAGCGCCACCAGCTGGCAGCAGGAAGATTGGCACATATCAATGACTTTGACATATTCCTCCTACATTTACTGTGTTAATAGCATAGTGCCCACCATTCGCCACCGATTGGCGGTGAGCCCGAGTGCGAGGGCCCTACCATCGCTGCTTGCAGCTTTAATTAGGGCCCGAGCACTACAGTGCGAGGACCCTATTGGAATTGCTCCGTTTATTATTATTCTTCTTCTTCTCCAAAATGAAAAGTCTTTTTGAGGGCCTAAACATGCCCGAAAACTCACGAAACTTTGCACACGCATCAGACCTGGCGAAAATTTACATCTGATATGGTTTTCAAAAGTGGGTGTGGCAAAATGGCTCGATAGCGCCACCTATAAAATTTCAACGGAGTGCGCCTCGAGCTACGTTTCACGTACATGTACGAAACTCGGTACACATATGTAACACACCAATACCTACAAAAAAGTCTCCTGGTGCAACATCCGAAACCCAACAGGAAGTCCGTTATATTGAATTTCCTGTACGATTTTTGTGCAGTTTTTGCCATTTTCAGGCCTCGTACTTTAACGAACTCCTCCTACAGTTTTTATCCGATCATCTTCAAATTTGCTGAGTGTCATCATAAGGCCTTTGCGATGTTAAATTGCGAAGCTTTAGAGTTTTCGTCGATGGGCGTGTCCGTGGCGGCCTGACAAACTTTGATGTTTCGCCATGAAAAAGGAAGTTGCTATAACTCAGGCATACGATGTCCGATCTGCCTCAAACTTCACATGTTTGATGACAGTCTGGTCCTGAACACATGTCAGTGCCCAAATTCAGTTATAGTCATAGCGCCACCTGCTGACAACAGGAAATGACATGTTTAACACTGTTACGGACTCTTAGCAACATATTGAAAAGCGTTAACAAGTCGTAAATAGGCTAGCAACATGCTACAAACATGCTAAAACATGCTAGCAACACTTAGCTAAGAGCTAAAGCATGCTATTAATAAAAATACAAAAGGAAATTGCTGTAACTCATGTATATACTGTTGAATCTGACCCAAACTTAATATTCAACATGCTACAAAAATAATAAAGCATGCTAGCAACACTTAGCTAATATGCTAAAGCATGCTAATAATACAATAAAACAGGAAGTTACTCTAACTCAGGCATACCATGTCCAATCAGCCCCAAACTTAACACGTTTGATAAGAATCCTGGCCTAAACACACGCCCATGCCTGTATTCAGTTATAGTCATAGCGCCACCAGCTGGTAACAGGAAGCCATATGTTTAATACTGTTGTGGATGACTAGCAACATTTAAAAAAAATCAACAACTGTTAAAAAGGGTAGAAACATGCTAGAAACATGCTATGACATGTTAGCAACATTTAGCTAAGTGCTAAAGCCTGCTCTTAATGCAATGAAACAGAAAGTTACTGTAACTCAGGTATGCAATGTCCAATCAGCCCCAAACTTCACATGTTTGATAACAGTTGTGACCTGAAGATGTTAGTGATGGGTCGTTTTTGAACGATTCGTTCATTTTGAACGAATCTTTAATGTGACTCGGGAAGAACGAGTCGTCTCGGGAGTGATTCATTCAGTCGCGCATGCGCAATTGCGCAACTATGAACGAACGACTCAAACCCGAAAGACTCGAGAGATGAACTAATCAATTCTGTTTCCGGCTCCAGCAGCATAGGTTAAGCGTATGGGGCTGTCATGTGATGAACGAACGACTCAAACCCGAAAGACTCGAGAGATGAACGAATCCATTCTCTTTCCGGCTCCAGCAGCATAGGTTAAGCTTATGGGGCTGTCACGTGATGAACAAATGACTCAAACCCGAAAGACTCGAGAGATGAACGAATCCATTCTGTTTCCGGCTCCAGTAGCATAGGTTAAGCGTATGGGGCTGTCACGTGATGAACGAACGACTCAAACCCGAAAGACTCGAGAGATGAACTAATCAATTCTATTTCCGGCTCAGATCGCGTTAGTTAAGTTAATATGGGGCTGTCACGTGTTGAACGAACGACTCAAACCCGGACAGATAGAGGTGAGGGAGTTAATCATAGACTGAAGACCCAGGTAAAAAATGAATTAGTCTCTTATGTTTCTAATAGCATTATAGTTTTGTCTTGTTTGTAGTGTGATCAACGTTTGTATAAGCAGTACATGTGTTATGGAAGTAACACGTAGCTTTTTTATTATATTTTGGTAAAATGAACGGAATGAACGAAATGACTCGAAAAAAGATTCGTTCATTTTGCTGAACGAGACTCAAAGATCCGAGTCGGTAAAATGATCCGAACTTCCCATCACTAGAAGATGTCTACATGCCAATATTCAGTTATAGTTATAGCTCCACCTACTGTCAACAGGAAGTGACATGTTTAACACTGTGACACACTATTAGCAACACACTAAAAAAGCCATTGAGTGCTAAACTAGTTTAAAACATACTCAAACATGCTAGCAACACTTACTTAGTGCTAAAGCATGTTGTTAAAGACATAAAACAGGAAGTTACTGTAACTCAGGCATGCAATGTCCAATCAGCCCCAAACTTCACATGTTTGATAAGACTCTTGGCCTGAAGATATATACATGCCCATATTCAGTTATAGTCACAGCGCCACCTGCTGACAACAGGAAGTGATGTTTAATGGTGTTACGGACTCCTAGCAACATATTAAAAAGCTTTAGCGAGTTTTAAATAGGCTAGCATCATGCTAGAATCATGTTAAAACAGGGGTTTTCAAACCTGTCCTGGAGCCTCCCCTGTCCTGCACATTTTGTATGTCTCCCTTATTAGGCACACCCAATTCAGGTCTTGCAGTCTCTACTAATGAGCTGATGATTTGAATCAGGTGTATTAGATGAGAGAGACAAGCAAAATGTGCAGGGCAAGGGAGGCTCCAGGACAGGTTTGAAAACCCCTGTGTTAAAACATGCTAGCAACACTTAGCTAAGAGCTAAAGCATGATATTAATACAAAGAAAAATAAGTGTAACTCATGCATACAATGTCCAATCTGACCCAAGCTTAATATGTTTGATAAGAGTGCTGGTCTGAACACAAGCCAATGCCCATATTCAGTTATAGTCATAGTGCCACCTGCTGGCAACAGGAAGTCACATGTTTAATACTGTTGTGGATGCCAAGCAACATTTTAAAAATATCAACAAGTGTTAAATAGGGTAGTAACATGCTAGAAACATGTTAGCAACATTTAGCTAAGTGCTAAAGCATACTCTTAATGCAATGAAACAGGAAGTTACTGTAACTCAGGCATGCAATGTCCAATCAGCCCCAAACTTAATATGTTTGATAAGAGTCCTGGCCTGAATACATTTACATGCCAGTATTTAGTTATAGTCATAGCGCCACCAGCTGGCAACAGCAAATTACTTGTTTTACACTAACTTAAGCATGCAATGTACAATTTGCACCAAACTTGACATGTTTGCCAATAGTCCTGGCCTGAAGACATCTAAAAGCCAATATTTCGTAATAGTGCCACCTGTTGGCAGCAGGATATGTCATGACTTACACTCAAGCATGCCATGTTCAAGCTTCACCAAACTTCATATGTTTCATGAAAGCACTGGCCTGAACACATCTGCATGCCAATATTCAGTTATAGGCATAGTTCCACCAGCTGGCAGTAGGAAGATTGGCACATATCAATGACTTTGACATATTCCTCCTACATTTACTGTGTTAATAGCATAGTGCCCACCATTCGCCACCGATTGGCGGTGAGCCCGAGTGCGAGGGCCCTACCATCGCTGCTTGCAGCTTTAATTATTATTAGGGCCCGAGCACCGATGGTGTGAGGACCCTATTGAATCTGCTCCGTTTATTATTATTATTATTATTATTATTATTATTCTCCAAAGTGAATCGCATTTTAGAGGACCTAAACATTCCCGAAAACTCACAAAACTTTGCACACACATCAAACCTGGCGAAAATTTACGTCTGATTTGGGTTTCAGAAGTGGGTGTGGCAAAATGGCTCGACAGCGCCACCTTTAGACGTTCAGCGGTGTGCGCTTTCAGCTGTGATTCACGTACATGCACGGAAATCGGTACACACATGTAACACACCAAAACCTACAAAAAAGCCTCTTGGAGCAAAATCCGGAACCCAACAGGAAGTCGGTTAATATTAATATTCTCAACAAAATTTGTGTCATTTTTGCCTTTTTCAGGTGTCGTACTTGAACGAACTCCTCCTACAGATTTATTCGGATCAACGCCAAATTTGCTGAGTCTACTCTAAAGCCCTTTGTGACGTTAAATTGTGAAGATCTAGAGTTTTCATCAGAGGGCGTGTCCGTGGCGGCCTCGCAAATTTCGATGTTTCGCCATGAAAAAGGAAGTTGCTATAACTCAGGAATACAATGTCCTATCTGTCCCAAACTTCACATGTGTGATAACACTCCTGACCTGAAGACATCTACATGCCCATATTCAGTTATAGTCATAGCGCCACCTGCAGGCAACAGGAAGTGTCATGCTGTACTCTACAACCAACTCCTTCTAGAGATTTATTCAGATCAACACCAAAATCGGTCAGTCTAATATAAAGGCAGTAGCGATGTTAAATTGTGAAGATCTTGCGTTTTCGGTAAAGGGCGTGTCCGTGGCGGCCTGACAAATTTCGAGGTCTCGCCATGGATATAAAACTTGTTATAACTCAGCCATAAAATGTCCGATTTGCCTCAAACTTCACATATTAGATAAGAGTCCTGGCCTGAACACATCTGAAGGCCAATATTCTATTATAATCACAGCGCCACCTGTTGGCAACAGGAAATGACTTGAATCAAACTCCTCTTAGAGATTTAATGATATTAACATTATATTTGGTCATTCTGATCTAGAGGCCTTAAAGATGTTAAATTGCGAAGATCTTGAGTTTTCGTTAAAGGGCGTGTCTTTGGCGGCCTGACAAAGTTTGATGTTTCGCCATGGACATAGAAGTTGTCATAACTCAGCCATAAAATGTCCGATCTGCCTCAAACTTCACAGGTTTGGTAAGAGTCCTGGCCTGAAGACACCTAAAGGCCAATATTCAGATATTATCATAGCGCCACCTGTTGGCAGCAATATATATCATATCTTTCACTAACTCAAACATACCAAAATCAATCTGCACCTAACTTCATATGTTTGATAATAGTGCTGGCCTGAACACATTTACATGCCAATAATCAGTTATAGGCATAGCGCCACACGAAATTTGGCACATTTAAGTGACTTATGACATATTTCTCCTATATTTACTGTATTAAAAGCATACTGCCCACCGTTTGCTGTTTTCCTAAAGCCACTGGTCGGCGGTGAGCCCGCGTGCGAGGGCCCGTTCATCGCTGCTTGCAGCTTTAATTATTATTATTCTTCTCCAAAATGAATCGCATTTTTGAGGGCTTTGACATACCCGAAAACTCATGAAACTTCGCACACACATCAGACCTGGCGAAAATTTACGTCTGATATGGGTTGCAGAAGTGGGTGTGGCAAAATGGCTCGACAGCGCCACCTTTACACGTTCCGCGGTGTGCGCATTCAGCTGTGATTCACGTACATGCACGAAAATCGACACACACATGTAACACACCAATACCTACAAAAAAGCCTCTTGGAGCAAAATTTGACACCCAACAGGAAGTCGGTTATTTTTAATTTTCTCAGCAAATTTTGTGTCATTTTTGCCATTTTCAGGCCTCGTACTTGAACGAACTCCTCCTAGAGATTTATTCGGATTAAACCCAAATTTGCTGAGTCTAATCTAAAGCCCTTTGTGACGGTAAATTGTGAAGATCTAGAGTTTTCATCGGAGGGCGTGTCCGTGGCGGCTTCGCAAATTTCGATGTTTCGCCATGAAAAAGGAAGTTGCTATAACTCAGGCATACAATGTCCGATCTGTCCCAAACTTCACATGTGTGATAACACTCCTGACCTGAAGACATCTACATGCCCATATTCAGCTTTGGTCATAGCGCCACCTGCTGGCAACAGGAAGTGTCATGCTGTACTCTACAACAAACTCCTCCTAGAGATTTATACAGATCAACACCAAAATCGGTCAGTCTAATAAAAAGGCTTTAGTGATGTTAAATTGCGAAGATCTTGAGTTTTCGTTGAAGGGCGTGTCCGTAGCGGCCTGACACATTTCGAGGTCTCGCCATGGATATAAAACTTGTTATAACTCAGTCATAAAATGTCCGATTTGCCTCAAACTTCACATGTTCGATAAGAGTCCTGGCCTGAAAACATCTGAAGGCCAATATTCTATTATAATCACAGCGCCACCTGTTGGCAACAGGAAATGACTTGTATCAAACTCCTCCTAGAGATTTAATGATATCAACATTATATTTGGTCAGTCTGATCTACAGGCCTTAGAGATGTTAAATTGCGAAGATCTTGAGTTTTCGTTATAGGGCGTGTCTGTGGCGGCGTGACAAAATTTGATGTTTTGCAATGGACATAGAAGTTGTTATAACTCAGCCATAAAATGTCCGATCTGCCTCAAACTTCACAGGTTTGGTAAGAGTCCTGGCCTGAAGATACCTAAAGGCCAATATTCAGATATTATCATAGCGCCACCTGTTGGCAGCAGGATATATCATATCTTTCACTAACTCAAACATACCAAGGCCAATCTGCACCAAACTTCATATGTTTGATAAAAGTGCTGGCCTGAACACATCTAAATGCCAATAATCAGTTATAGGCATAGCGCCACCAGCTGGCAGCAGGAAATTTGGCACTTTTAAGTGACTTTGACATATTTCTCCTATTTTTACTGTATTAAAAGCATACTGCCCACCATTAGCTGTGTTCCTAAAGCCACCGGTAGGCGGTGAGCCCGTGTGCGAGGGCCCGTTCATCGCTGCTTGCAGCTTTAATTATTATTCTTCTTCTTCTCCAAAATGAAAAGTCTTTTTGAGGGCCTAAACATGCCCGAAAACTCACGAAACTTTGCACACGCATCAGACCTGGCGAAAATTTACATCTGATATGGTTTTCAGAAGTGGGTGTGCCAAAATGGCTCGATAGCGCCACCTATAAAATTTCAACGGAGTGCGCCTCGAGCTACGTTTCACGTACATGTACGAAACTCGCTACACACATGTAACACACCAATACCTACAAAAAAGTCTCCTGGTGCAACATCTGAAACGCAACAGGAAGTCTGTTATATTGAATTTCCTGTACGATTTTTGTGCAGTTTTTGCCATTTTCATGCCTCGTACTTTAACGAACTCCTCCTACAGTTTTTATCCGATCATCTTCAAATTTGCTGAGTGTCTTCATAAGGCCTTTGCGATGTTAAATTGCGAAGCTTTAGAGTTTTCGTCAAAGGGCGTGTCCGTGGCGGCCGGACAAACTTTGATGTTTCGCCATGAAAAAGGAAGTTGCTATAACTCAGGCATAAAATGTCCGATCTGCCTCAAACTTCACATGTTTGATAACAGTCTGGTCCTGAACACACGTCAGTGCCCATATTCAGTTATAGTCATAGCGCCACCTGCTGAGAACAGGAAGTGACATGTTTAACACTGTTACGGACTCTTAGCAACATATTGAAAAGCCTTAACAAGTCTTAAATAGGCTAGCAACATGCTAGAAACATGCTAAAACATGCTAGCAACACTTAGCTAATATGCTAAAGCATGCTAATAATACAAATACAAAAGGAAATTGCTGTAACTCATGCATATAATGTCAAATCTGACCCAAACTTAATATTCAACATGCTACAAACATAGTAAAGCATGCTAGCAACACTTAGCTAATATGCTAAAGCATGCTAATAATACAATGAAACAGGAAGTTACTCTAACTCAGGCATACAATGTCCAATCAGCCCCAAACTTCACATGTTTGATAAGAGGCCTGGCCTGAACACACGCCCATGCCCGTATTCAGTTATAGTCATAGCGCCACCAGCTGGTAACAGGAAGCCACATGTTCAATACTCTTGTGGATGCCTACCAAAATTTTAAAAATATCAACAAGTGTTAAACAGGGTAGCAACATGCTAGAAACATGCTATAACATGTTAGCAACATTTAGCTAAGTGCTAAAGCATACTCTTAATGCAATGAAACAGGAAGTTACTGTAACTCAGGCATGCAATGTCCAATCAGCCCCAAACTTCACATGTTTGATAACAGTCCTGACCTGAAGATATCTACATGTCAATATTCAGTTATAGTCATAGCGCCACCTACTGTCAACAGGAAATGACATGTTTAACACTGTGACACACTATTAGCAACACACTAAAAAAGCCATTGAGTGCTAAACTAGTTTAAAACATACTCAAACATGCTAGCAACACTTACTTAGTGCTAAAGCATGTTGTTAAAGATATAAAACAGGAAGTTACTGTAACTCAGGCATGCAATGTCCAATCAGCCCCAAACTTCACATGTTTGATAAGACTCCTGGCCTGAAGATATATACATGCCCATATTCAGTTATAGTCACAGCGCCACCTGCTGACAACAGGAAGTGACGTTTAATGGTGTTACGGACTCCTAGCAACATATTAAAAAGCGTTAGCAAGTTTTAAATAGGCTAGCATCATGCTAGAATCATGTTAAAACATGATAACAACACTTAGCTAAGAGCTAAAGCATGATATTAATACAAAGAAAAATAAGTGTAACTCATGCATACAATGTCCAATCTGACCCAAGCTTAATATGTTTGATAAGAGTCCTAGTCTGAACACAAGCCCATGCCTATATTCAGTTATAGTCATAGTGCCACCTGCTGGCAACAGGAAGTCACATGTTTAATACCGATGTGGATGCCCAGCAACATTTTATAAATATCAACAAGTGTTAAATAGGGTAGCAACATGCTAGAAACATGTTAGCAACATTTAGCTAAGTGCTAAAGCATACTCTTAATGCAATGAAACAGGAAGTTACTGTAACTCAGGCATGCAATGTCCAATCAGCCCCAAACTTAATATGTTTGATAAGAGTCCTGGCCTGAATACATTTACATGCCAATATTCAGTTATAGTCATAGCGCCACCAGCTGGCAACAGCAAATTACTTGTTTTACACTAACTTAAACATGCAATGTACAATTTGCACCAAACTTGACATGTTTGCCAATAGTCCTGGCCTGAAGACATCTAAAAGCCAATATTTCGTAATAGCACCACCTGTTGGCAGCAGGATATGTCATGAATTACACTCAAGCATGCCATGTTCAATCTTCACCAAACTTCATATGTTTGATAAAAGCGCTGGCCTGAAGACATCTGCATGCCAATATTCAGTTATAGGCATAGCGCCACCAGCTGGCAGCAGGAAGATAGGCACATATCAATGACTTTGACATATTCCTCCTACATTTACTGTGCTAATAGCATAGTGCCCACCATTCGCCACCGATCAGCGGTGAGCCCGAGTGCGAGGACCCTACCATCGCTGCTTGCAGCTTTAATTAGGGCCCGAGCCCAAAAGGGCGAAGGCCCTATTGTTCTTCTAAGGGTTCTTATTAGGGCCCGAGCCCAAAAGGGCGAAGGCCCTATTGTTCTTCTAAGGGTTATTATTTTATTTTTATTTTTTTTTTTCAACCTTCCGGGCACTTTTGGGGGCCTTAACATACTCAAAAACTCTTGAAAATTTGCACACACGTTGGAATCTGCGGCCATCAGGACGCCAAAGAGGCTGGGACCCGGGCGTGGTTCAGGGCCTCTACAGCGCCCCCTGGAACACAGTTTGAAAACTTGATGTACTGCGCACACATACTTGCATGTATTGATATGAAACTCGGTACACATATAGATCTCACTGAGCCAAACAACTTTTGTACTCTATGTCATAGGCTCCACCTGACAGGAAGTGAGATATTTAGGGCTGTTTAAAAAGCGCATGCTCTGGAATTTAACGTACTCCTCCCAGGAATTCCATACGATTGTCACCAAACTCGGTCAGCATGATCTCAAGACATTGGGGATGCTAAATTGCGAGGAGATTTTTGATATCTCGAACGGTTTGGCCGTGGCAAGGCGACAAAGTTATGGCGAGAAATGAGAAACAGGAAGTGTCTAATAACTGTTGAACACATTGCCTGATTCTAATGAAACTTCACCAGTTTGTTCGTTGTATGATGCCGATTCCATAAATGTGACTATTATGAGTCAAAGTTATAGCGCCACCAACTGGCAGCAGGAAGTGTGTCATTTTCAAAATGCTTTGAAATCAGCCACTTAATTTTACTCGATTTTCTTTAAACTTCATCAAAATCATGTCAAAACACGGCCAATAAGAATATGTAAAGGGGTCGATGATAAATCGAATGCTGTTGCCATGGCAACATGTCAAACTTTAAAATTAGATTCCTGTCTTTTCGAGGCAGTTAACATGCTTAGAATTTCATGAAACTCAACACACACATCAATATTAATGATAGTTAGACACTGGCAAAAGGTCATAAATGGGCGTGGAGCAGGCACTCTATAGCGCCATCTTTTGACAAAAGTTGGGGGGTTAGTTTTTCCTACAGTCACCAAACTCTGTACATATATTAATCTCATCAATTTGGACAACTTTCTAAATCAAACTCATTAGCTGAGACCAACAGGAAGCCGGCTATTTTGATTTGAATGTGGATTTTTGGAAAAATCAGGCTGTAAACAAATGCACACTACTTCTAAGAACAACCAGCTGCTCACACCAAACTTTTTTAACATGAAGAGAATATTCTGAAGATGTTAAATTGCGAGCGGATTTTGGATATCATGAACGGTGTGGACGTGGTGATTTTTTAAAGATATAGTAAAAAATATTTTTATATCTTTAAAGTGCAGCATCCAAACTCTTTAAAACTTTTTTCACACAGAGATC
>NC_133369.1:51015118-51071311 GCF_049309525.1 Garra rufa
CATGAGGCTATCGGCACAGACCATGTTGGGTTCATTTAAAACAAGAAATATAGTAATAAAAAAACAATAGTTAATAAATAAATTTGAACCCAACCACTGGGTTTGTCCATATTTCACCCAGTGTATTTTTAGTGTATTTTTATTTCTTATATATTTTTCTTATATTTTATTTCAGCTTATTTCAGTTACTGAAAACATTTTTAACAGTTTTAGTTAACCATCATTACCTGCTATGTGAGCAGATGTATTTTACTCTGTGAATCAACTGATGAAATCAACTTTATGCCCTAAAAGTTTTAAAGATGTTAGTGAAAGTATGTGCTTTATTCTTGGTCACAGTTGTAACCGGTGGGAAATTACACAGAGTAAGAATAAAAATGTGCTCAGCTGCTCAATAAGAGCCAAAAGAACATTGCAAACAATAAAGTAACATGATTGCAATATTTTTTTTACCAGCAGCAGGCAAAAAACATAACCAGTAATGAATTCTTATTTCTTTTTTATCTTACTGTGTAATAACAATAACCAGAATAATGGAATAATCAGTTACATATTCAAAAATGCAGCTCTTTGTTTTCTCACTGGTCACATGCTTCTTTTTTGGGCTTTGGCATAGGCATCATTTTGCAGAGGGGCAAACTGGATTTAACCAACTGTGATCATGTGACTATTTAGGCTAGTCATGTAAACATGATAAAATCAAGAAGGTCAGACGTGTATTTATAGTCCTTTTAGTCCTTCAAATTTGAACGTCTGTCTATTCATTTGTGACTTGACTTTGAAGATTAATTCAGTATTCAACTCCTATCATTTCCTCCGGAGATCTGAGGGGTGTGTGCTCTATCATGTGAGGGTCAAATGGAGAAAGAAGCAAAGAATTGTATAGTTCAGAGGACAATGCAGTGAGAGATGGAGAGCGACAGAGACAACGAGTGACCTACATTTCTACATTTTGTCCCAGTGTTTTGTCACACTACAGATTTAATGAAGATGCATCTTGTTTTTAGCTCCTGATTGGACACATTGCAGCTTCATTCATCCTGTCAGAGCAGCGCTTGCTTTCTGTTTATCTCTGCCCTTCATTTATCATGCCATCCTTGCCAGTGAATGAATAGTCCCGCTATTGTGGGAAGCAGAGAGAGATTTCAGAGGTTAATGAACACGTCCACAACGAGTCAGAGACAATCAGCCCACCACGGCACGCCTCCCTCTCTCGCTCCACGCTAAAATAGTCTCTCTGTCAGCGTGGTATTGTCTAAGACTCTCAGTGGCCATTCACTCCACTTGAAGAGATTGACTCTCACAGCTGTAACGCAGCCAATCGCTTCAGTCCTCAGCCAGCAGTTGTCAATGAAAAGTGCTCTTATTAGATTTCCAATTTCAGCTTTGCTCCGAAAACCATTTATGGGATGGGGGAAGGGGGCGGACACATGGAAGTGCATATGAAAAGCACAAATCTCTGATATCCAGTCTAATAATACACCATTTTAATACGTTTCTGACTGGACAACTGCGGCATTCAGATATTTTTTTATATGCCGACCGACCGCTGAAGTGTATAAATGACTGCTGTCCAATTCTAGTTTTATGTCTCTTATCACTTAGTGGTCTCTTTTTTTCTGGCAATATACAATAATTGCATTAAATATTGATTTGAGTTGAAATGCAGATTTAATATTTAATGGAAAATGTAGCTACAGCTGACTGAAAATAAATGCTTTTTTTATGAAATTAACAATCAGCACATGTACAATGTTTTTAAAGGAATAGTTCACCTAAAAATGAAAATGTGCTGAAAATTTACTCACCCTTAAGCTATCCAAAATGTATGAGTTTGTTTCTTCATAGGAATAGATTTAGAGAAATTTTGCATTAAACCACTTGCTCACCAATGGATCCTCTAGAGTCTAGAGTGAATGGGTGCCGTCTGAATTAGAGTCTAAACAGCTGATTATAACATCTAAATAATTTACAAATCCGCATGACTCCAGTCCATCAATGAACATCTTGTGAAGTGAAAAGCTGCATTTTTGTAAGAAACAAAGACATGATCTTTTTGCTTTTGTTAATATTGATGTCTATACTGAAAATGTTGTCTCGTCTGAATCAAAAGAGAAATATGCACAGATCATACACCTTGCAGAATCTGCAAAATGTTCATTATTTTATTAAAATAAGAGGGATCATACAAAATGCATGTTGTTTTTTTAGTACTGACCTGAATAAGATAGTTCACATAAAAGACCTTATATAGTCCACAAGAAAAATAGTTGAATTTATAAAAATGACCCCATTCAAAAGTTTACATACACTTGATTCTTAATACTGTTTTTGTGTGTGTGTGTGTGTGTGTGTGTAATGATAGTTGTTCATGAGTCCCTTGTTTGTTGTTCAGAAAAGTCCTTCAGGTCCCACAAATTCTGTAGTTTTTCAGCATTTTTGTGTATTTGAACCCTTTCCAACAATGACTGTATGATTACAAGATTCATCTTTTGACACTGAGAACAACTGAGGGACTCATATTCAACTATTACAGAAGGTTCAAACACTCACTGATGCTCCAGAAGGAAACACAATGCATTAAGCTGGGGGTAAAAAAAACTTTTGAACAAAATGTGTACGTTTCTTATTTTGACTAAATATCAGATTTTTTCATTTAGTTCTGGCCTTCAGAAGCTTCAGAAGCTTTGAATTTGAAGGTCAGGGTAAATTTAACTTATTTTGTCTTCTGGGAAACATGTAAGTATCTTCTGTAGCTTCTGAAGGGCAGTACTAAATGAAAAAATATGATATTTAGGCAAAATAAGAAAAATGTATCTTCATTCTGCTCAAAAGTTTACATCCATGCCTTCTAATGCCTCGGTTTTTTTTCTTCTGGAGCATCAATGAGCATTTGAATCTTCTGTAATAGTTGCATATGAGTCTCTCAGTTGTTCCCAATGTGAAAAGATGGATCTCAAAATCATAAAGTCATTGTTGGAAAGAGTTCAAATACACAAAAATGCTGAAAAACCACAGAATTTGTGGGACCTGAAGGATTTTTCTGAAGAGCAATAACCAGTTAAAAAAAAAAAACAGCTGTGGATAATTCAAGTAACAACAGAATAAAGAATCAAGTCTATGTTTGGTAGATTTTGATGTGAGAAGACAACACGGGATGGATTTTTTCTCTGGAGGAAGCATTATTATGGATTATGGCCAGACACACAGCTTTTTGCTTCACAAGATGTTAAATGTTGGACTGGAGTTTGTGAATTCCATGTGAATTATGGTGATGTTTTTATCAGCTGTTTGGACTCATTCTGACGGCACCCATTCACCGTAGAGGATCCATTTGTGAACAAGTGAAGTAATGCTAAATTTCTACAAATCTGGTCAGAAGAAACAAAATCATCTACATGTTGGTTGAACGGAGGGTGAGTACATTTCAGCAATTTTTAATTTTGAGTAAACTGTTCCTTTAAGACTCTTATTTCAGTGATTCCCATTTTTAGAATATTTATAAAACATTTGATGCAATCTGTTTTGTCATTTTCTTTGTGTAATTTTGTTCATGGTTATCAGGGGATATCATGCAACCTGTTTATGTTGATGTCTGCATAATTTGGCTCAGTTTTGCAATGTGACCAGATGATTTTGTGGCAAAAAAACTGATTATGTCTTAGACATCTGCAACAAAATATTTTTCTCTACTCTCTCTAGTTAATAAGCCTATTTCTTTTATAATCCTAATAATGCACAATGCAATCATGTGGTTAGTGACTTTTTAGTATTTGTATTCAGCATTATGTTTTTCAGAACAGATGTACAATCCATTTTAGGGCCACCATCTCTTTCTCCCCACTGGCAGGGATTGTCCTCATTGCAGATGTCTTCAGGCAAAAGTTATAGTCATATGATGCAGGAAGCGCTTTGGGATCATGACACAGTTTCTGTTGGGTTAAAGTGCTGTATTCCTCTGATCAGCGATCAGCTTTGCCGTCTATGGAGTGATGGAAAACGAGTCCAGGATTGGAGCATAGAGAATATTCCACCCTAGGCGAAATGTATGATCAGTAAATGCCAATAGATTTTTCTCTTATGCTATGTTAAAAGCACAGGCCACTGATAATAGGTCTGTTTGTGCTGAGTGGCGACTGCTATGTTTTACACAGACGACCCGTCATCGCTCATGCGTGGAGAACTGTGTCACCAGTTACACATGACAGCTTTGTGTGTCACTCACAGTCTGGAGGAGAAACCTGCCAGCTGGCCAGATCGTGACACAGATATTCTTCATAGACTCCTAAAACAAACTTTGGACCTTTTGTTATGTCTGTGCGCATGCAGATCTCTGAAGTCTGCTTCACTGTTTCAGTCAGTGAAATTGCTGAACATTTGTCTAAACTCTCACTCAGTAACCCACAATTATAACTGTAATGCAGGTGAGAAGTTGACGTGTCCTGCGGTGTGACTCGCTTTATACCATTCAAAACTATTTTAAGCAGCATTTTCTGATTTTTTAGGTTTGGAGTAATTGCAAGTCTTTTAAAGACTTTTTAAAATTAGCATTTTCACACCACAGGAACATTTAAAATGATTTTTTAAAAATAAATGAATAGTTTTATGCAGCAAGGATGCAGTGTTTCTTGAGCATCAACCACCCAGGTAGATTCAGACCATGAAACTATAATCTGAACATCTGCTTCAGAAGAATAGGAATCCCTGAGCTTAAGTGACCATCCTGTCTACATACGGACACATCAGTCAAAAATCATCTGGCACTTTTCCTCTGTGAAGTTAGCACCTGTTAACGCACCTGTTACAATCTCCGGAGATACATCATATACTTAAAACTTCCTTTCTCACATTTTTTTTCTCTTTTTCACTCCTTCTCTATTGTGTTTGAACAGGTTCTGCTTAGACAGAGACTATGTGTTTTTGCATGTGCTCACGTGTCGTATGGGGATTCTCTAATGTGATATATTACCTCTGTAAACTCCGAAATATGTCGGAGGCCTCACAGTTCTTTGCATATGGATCAAAAGGTCAGTCCCTGTGCTTAAACTCAAAGGTCACATTCAAATATGTCAGTCTTAACTGGAATTACATCATGTTAGCAAGGGGACCACTGCTCTCTGCCTGAGAGGGGAAATGAAAGCGGCTTTGATCGTGACCTCGGACAGAGACGCTAGACAAGAGCCATAACTCACACACTTACGCACTACAAGCTGCTGTCACAACGTTCTGTTTAGCAAATCATTCTTTTTTTAGTAAATAAGTGTTTTTACATCCACTCAAACATGGCCAAGAGGTCCATTAGATTGTAGGGTGTCCCATTTATCAATGGTGATATCATTCTTTTAGACTGCATAAACTTTGCTTAATTTCATTTAAAAAATCTAAAATGCATACAGTTGAGGTCAAAAGTTTACATACACCTTGCACAATCTGCAAAAAGTTAATTATTTTACCAAAATAGGAGGAATCATACAAAATGCATGTTATTTTTTTATTTAGTACTGACCTGAATGAGATTTTCATAAATAGACGTTTACATATACACATACACATACACAAAATTAAATAAAATAATAGATGAATGTATCAAAATGACCCCGTTCAAAAGTTTACATACACTTGATTCGTAATACAGTGTTGTTACCTGAATGATCCACAGCTGTTTTTTTTTTAGTGATAGTTGTTCATGAGTCCCTTGTTTGTCTATAGTATATGCAACTATTACAGAAGGTTCACACGCTTACTGATGCTCCAGAAGGAAACACAATGCTTTCTGTTCAAAAGTTTTCACCCCGGCTCTTAATGCATTATTTTCATTCTGAAGCATCAGTGAGCATTTGAACCTTCTGTAATAGTTGCATTTTAGTCCCTCAGTTGTCCTGAGGAGATGGGTCTCAAAGTCATAGTCATTGTTGGAAAGGGTTCAAATATACAAAAATGTTGAAAAACCAAAGAATTTGTGGGACCTTGCAGATTTTTTCTGAAAAACAGAAAGTAGTTTAACTGTTCAGGACAAACGAGGGACTCGAGAACAACTATCACTAAACAAAACAAAACAAAACAAAAGCTGGACACAAGTGTTTTTTTAATCAGACATTTTCATGTATTGTAAGTATAAATAAAAAACAAGTGCCAGTGCACAAAGTCCAAATATTCAAAATATATCTTATGCAGCGTTGCTTTTTTTCACAGCATCGCAATCTGTGGAAAAATGAAGTGAACAAAGGACCAAGTTTTTCCAAGTTCATCAGATGAAGTTTATTGTTTGGTTTTTGTGTAGATTTCGTTATTTACACTACATGTGGGAATCAGTGGGAATTAGTGGGCAGGGATAAACAGGCAGTGCTGTAGAAGCAGGTGTTGATCTTCTTATGTGGAGGCAGTTTTTAACCACATTATTACATCATAAAGTGGCACATTCCACAACCTGTCTTTTTGGGGTTAATCTTAAGCTGTTTTTAGACTAACAGACAGTTCTGAGTTCTGAAACTTACAGAATGTTTTTATAGCACAATGGCCTCTTATATGTCAAAAGATCAAGGGAATTTTGATTTCTCAGTTCATGACCCATTTGAACCTTATATCTTCCCAAAAAGTTTAAAGGGTAGTGTTGGCTATGAAAAAGTGTTGCCCACATTAACCTCTGGACTGCATAGTTGCTTGTCTTCTCTTGTTGGAAAAAGCAGGATACAAAAGGCTAGGGCTAGGAATGACAGGTTTACATCTCTCAAGCAGTTTCAGTGAACATAGCATATTCTCACAAATAGCTGATTTTGCCCAAGAGAGGCACTTGAGCTTTGAAAACGCATGCAAATGTGCACAGCATGAAGAATGTAGCAGATTTAATCTGGTATATCTCAAGGGCTGTTTCTTATTTCTGACTATCAATATTCGGGACTTGATATGACACATTTGGTAGGACAACGCTAGAATGCTTAAAACTGAAATGTCTCTTTAAGCTGGCGGGGAAACGTCTGTTTGGCTGCGAGGCGATAAAATATTTTAAATTACATCTTTGTGAATAATTCTATTATTATCTATGTTGTAAGAGTCCTGCCTCAGGGAAAAAGGCTGTTAGACGGAGCTTCTCCTGTGGCACACAGATACAAACATATTGTCGCACACTGAATGCTAATATTCAAACTTACTTTGACACACTGTCTGACTGAATGTACACGTCTCTCACTCTCTGTCTTGCATACTCAAAGGACGGATATGTTTTTGACTGATAAGCAGCCAGACTAGTGATGAAACCTGTCAGTTTGATTAGCACCCATGGTGGCATCAGCCCTAACAAAAGATGTCAGCAGCAGGCCACTAACCTCAATAGTCAGGGTTACAGTCTTGAATAGTGATGTAAAATCATTTGTAATGTCTATTTTAGGGTTTACATCATCCAAAAAGGCATTCTGGAATCTTTTTTGAGGTAAAATATTTACATTGAGACTGTTTTCAATAGATTGCAGTGCATAATTTGTGAGTGAATAATTTAGACCAATTTTGTGTACCAGATCAATGATTCTCAAAGAAATGATTCATACACAAATTGAACATAAATTTCATTCTGTTCCTCAAACAAAACTGTTGTATGTCTTTTTATGATACTTATAAGCAGGGTGCGATTTGTGAAAAAAGGGGGAGGGGTTCTTTTGAAATCTTTTTTTCTTTCTCCATAGGTGGAGGTTGACCAAGCTGTGAGTGTAATCTGTTAACCAGATATTGAGTGTCTCGTCATGAAATGTTTTTAATACGACGGAAACTGTCTAATGTGATCAAATTTAATAAAAAACCTTGTAAGTTAGGCCTATTACTTGTAATGATTTCATTTTAAACTATATATAAATTATATAGAGAAAGTGAGCAAAGTATCAAAGAAGCCTTTTGAAACTCAGTAAACTACTGCATCGCAAAATGATTCTGTGTTTCAAAGCACTCCAATCGGATTGCGAATCATTTGATTCAGAACAGGACTTCAATGCGTGTATCAAATCATTTGATTCAGAACTTCAAAGCACATATGGTGAATCATTTGATTCAGAACGGGACTTCAAAGCACGTATGTCGAATAATTTGATTCAGAGTGGAACTTCAAAGCGCATACAATGAATCATTTGATTCAGAGTGGAACTTCAAAGCGCATACAATGAATCATTTGATTCAGAATGGAACTTCAAAGCGCGTATGACAAATCATTTGATTCAGAACAGGACTTCAGTGCATATATCGTGAATCATTTGATTCAGAACAGGACTTCAGTGCATATATCGTGAATCATTTGATTCAGAACAGGACTTCAGTGCATATATCGTGAATCATTTGATTCAGAACAGGACTTCAGTGCATATATCGTGAATCATTTGATTCAAAACAGAACTTCAAAGCACGTATGATGAATCATTTGATTCAGAATGGGAATCTAAGTGCGTATGGTGAATCAATTGATTCAGAACGGGACTTCAGTACGTGTATCACGAATCATTTGATTCAAAACAAAACTTCAAAGCACGTATGGCAAATCATTTGATTCAGAATGGGAATCTAAGTGCGTATGGTGAATCATTTAATTCAAAACGGAACTTCAAAGCGTGTATGGCGAATCATTTGATTCAGAACTGGACTTCAATGTGCATATCACAAATCATTTGATTCAAAATAGAACTTCAAAGTGCGTATGGCGAATCATTTGATTCAGAACAGGACTTCAGTGCGCGTATCGTAAATCATTTGAATCAAAACGGAACTTCAAATCGCCTATCACAAATCATTTGATTCTAAATAGAACTTCAAAGCACCTATCGCAAATCATTTGATTCAAAATGGAACTTCAAAGCACCTATCGCAAATCATTTGATTCTAAATAGAACTTCAAAGCACCTATCACAAATCATTTGATTCAAAATGGAACTTCAAAACACCTATCGCAAATCATTTGATTCAAAACGGAACTTCAAAGTGCGTATGGCGAATCATTTGATTCAGAACGGGACTTCAGTACGCGTATCACGAATCATTTGATTCAAAACAAAACTTCAAAGCACGTATGGCAAATCATTTGATTAGAACGGGACTTCAGTACGCGTATCACGAATCATTTGATTCAAAACAAAACTTCAAAGCGTGTATGGCGAATCATTTGATTCAGAATGGGAATCTAAGTGCGTATGGTGAATCATTTAATTCAAAACGGAACTTCAAAGCACGTATGGCGAATCATTTGATTCAGAACGGGACTTCAGTACGCGTATCACGAATCATTTGATTCAAAACAAAACTTCAAAGCACGTATGGCAAATCATTTGATTAGAACAGGACTTCAGTGCACATATCGTGAATCATTTGATTCAAAATGGAACTTCAAAGCGTGTATGGCGAATCATTTGATTCAGAACTGGACTTCAATGTGCATATCACAAATCATTTGATTCAAAATAGAACTTCAAAGTGCGTATGGCGAATCATTTGATTCAGAACAGGACTTCAGTGTGCGTATCGTAAATCATTTGAATCAAAACTGAACTTCAAATCGCCTATCGCAAATCATTTGATTCAAAATAGAACTTCAAAGCACCTATCGCAAATCATTTGATTCAGAGCGGGACTTCAATGTGCATTTCGCAAATCATTTGATTCTAAATAGAACTTCAAAGCACCTATCGCAAATCATTTGATTCAAAATGGAACTTCAAAGTGCGTATGGCAAATCATTTGATTCAGAACAGGACTTCAGTGCATATATCGTGAATCATTTGATTCAAAACGGAACTTCAAAGTGCGTATGGCAAATCATTTGATTCAGAACAGGACTTCAGTGCATATATCGTGAATCATTTGATTCAAAACGGAACTTCAAATCGCCTATCGCAAATCATTTGATTTAGATCAGGACGTAGGAACAGCTTCGTGGTATGTTTTATCCGGCAAATTGCAGCCTGCTTATATGGTACTTTTGCAAGCTTGAAAGCTTCAGTCACCATTCATTTTAGGTCTAAAAATCAGAGCATGGAAGAAAGAAAGCCATATATGGTTTGGAAAGACATGAGAGTGAGTAAACAATAGTTGTCAAATTTGGGGCTGAAGTATTTATTTAAAGAATGGATGTGTTAGTCATAAAGATTTGTCACTGTCACTGGGTGAAACATGCAGTTTTGATAGATTTCTGTAAATCCTTGAGGTTAACGCCGTTATAAGACAATTGGCAGCAGGTGTTTTCTGTAGTACTCTATGTAGTTTTTTTTTGTAAATTGCTCATGTTACTTACATCAGACTATTATTCTTACAGTTCAGCATAAACTATGTGTTATGTTACAGTTTCATATAAAGTAACTGGCCAACTGGCATATGTTTTACTCATAAAAGCCAGTTTTTACTCACTTTTGGCAGTGGGTGAGAGGTAATTTTGGACCTTGCTTTGGTCATATACAGTGGATTGGACAGGTTTTTTGGATCAGTGTTAAGATGAAAAACAAAAAGCTAAAGAAATACTGGTATGGTTCAGCGTAGTGGTTACAGGTCTGGACTAATAATGATTAGAAATGAGTCAAGGAGTGATTCATGAATTGCAGATTAACCTATTACCATTGCTCTCTAGATCAAGAAACTCGTGTTGCTCCGGGGGAAACATGCTTGTAAAGGAATGAGTGCTTTGGGTAAGTGACAAAATGTTAATCCTGTCGAAATTACCATACAGTATGTTGTGTTTTGAATGCTTTTGCCCTCAAAATGTTGTTTGACCTCGCTGTATTCTGGTCATTTTGGCTCAGAAAGGACTTTCTTTTTTCTGAAAATGAAAGTTATTGTTTTGCACTGGACTAAAAACTACTGACTTTTCTTACGCAGGTCAGTAATACTAATAATAGCTCATACATCTCTCTTTATGCTATATTATTATATATTATATATTGGATTCAAACTTTTAAAAAACTTCTTTCAACGCTTTTTTCAGTTAATGCAAGTTTTGTATTTCTTTTTGGAACTGTTTGATCATAGGCATCATTGATCATATGATCTTATTCAACTCGGCTTTAGAGTGAACATTGACAAAATTATCCACAAATAATGCTTTTTTTTTGACCTGGGAACACCAAATTAGTAAAGGATTTTCAGCACAGCACTAGAATGATAAACTAACCAAATAGCTTTACCAGCTAAGTTTTGTTGGTTCATCAACTAGACCAGCACCAAACCATCATAGAAAGTCCCTTTTTAGTTGGTTAGCAACTACTGGTCAAGAAACATTTCTACTGTAACTGTTTTTCTCATATTCTGAAGTGCCCGCTGCAATCAGATCCATCTTTAAGAGCGATTCTCTGGTGGTTTGGACGTGATTGTGTGTATATCACGTGACCCTGTGATTTAAATGCCTGTCTATTGTCTGTAAACTTGTGACCCACAGAAGAGAAGTATAAAGTTAAAGTTAATGCTAACGGACATGCCAGGATATTGCAACACCCTGAGCCCTGTCTTTTCTTTCCCTCATCATTATTTAAACACTCTACTGAGAGACTCTCAACCATGTTTATCGCTGCCTAGAGCTGTTGAACGATCTGAAAGTGTCGTGTGTGTGCGTAGTGCTGTTTATCAGCTGTTAGATGAAGCTCTCCACATGCTGTAAACATTTTATTTCCCACCGCTGAGAGCTCAGAGGTCATTGTATGATAGAAAGAGTGCGAGAGAGTTCGTAGTTCTACAAACATGCCACCAGCTCACAAGTGGATAATTTAACAGCTGAACCTTGTTCAGCACTAACGGAGAGCTCTTATGTCTTCTGTTTGGAAACGACAGGAACAGAGTCATGTTTGGAGGTTTATAGAATATTATGGGAGTCATGGGGTGTATTTGCTTTAAAAGCATTGTGCGTATGGGGTTAGCGTTTTTCGATTTATGGCCATTTACAGTTTTTCAAGTTTGAGGCTCATAAATATTTACAGGCAATTTTAACTGCAGTATTTTTGTGACTTTGTCTAAATTCCTGTTTGAGTGAGTTATGAGCTTCACAAACAAAAATATTAAGACAACATCCTACGTGTTGTGGAACCTCAGAACTGACTTTGGAACGCTAGTGTTGCTAAGCTAATAATGCTCTAAATACTCTAAAAACACTAAAAAAACATTGAGTAAAACTCACATATTGAGTAAAAATTGTATGTATTTTTATTTACACTAAGCTACTTAAGTCTATTTACAATCAGTATCTAACTGAGAATGCCAATTAATTCCATTTAAATTACCAATTTTTAATTGAGGTAGCAAATAGGAAGTAAAATTCACCTCAAGGTTCAACGCTAACACCGTGTCTTACAGCAGATGTGAGAGTCATGTCGCACTGGACTGCAACATTTAAAGGCTGTCTACACTGGGGTGCAACAAAGTAGTTATTTGAAGTCAGTACGTCATAAATATAGGGCTTTATGAAATCTGTTTTATTCTGGATTCCTTTTTTTTTTTTTGCAGTTTTAATTTTTCTAGACTCTGTTTTAAAGGTTATATTAAATTGTATTGATCAAAAAGCATGTCTAATTAATTGAGATGACAAAACCTGCGTAATTAAACAGCAGTTTATTAAACGTTTAACGAAAATTACATTTTTTGGCCCTATGAAATACGTTTTATTTTTTTCTCAAATTTAGTTTTATTTTTTTTTACCAAATTTTGTGTTTTTATTACTTTTCTGGATTCAGTTTTAATGGTTTAATTAAAATGATAAATCATAATAATCAAAAGCATATCCAATTTTTTTATACTTATAACTACTAAAGAACTAAAGTAGATCTTGTTTGTCAAGATGTACTTTGTCAGCATGAAATAAAGTCAACTTTACAATCTTTTTTTCAAAATGCAAGTTATTGATCTTGTAAACAATGCATATGATTTATGTTTCAGGTTGTTTCATTTTTTTTTTTTAAATATCATAAACCCAACATTTCACTTGGATATGCATCAATGCAAAAGAAAATATTTGTTGCTGCTTCCATTTTATCACAACTTTAATTGTTGGATAGATAGATAGATAGATAGATAGATAGATAGATAGATAGATAGATAGATAGATAGATAGATAGATAGATAGATAGACAGACAGATAGATAGATAGATAGATAGATAGATAGATAGATAGATAGATAGATAGATAGATAGATAGATAGATAGATAGATAGATAGATAGACAGACAGATAGATAGATAGATAGATAGATAGATAGATAGATAGACAGACAGACAGATAGATAGATAGATAGATAGATAGATAGATAGATAGATAGATAGATAGATAGATAGATAGATAGATAGAGTTGTATTTATTTATATATTTAGTAATCCAGTTTAAGGAGGAAGGAAGAGAGGAGACAAAGGGAGCAGGGAGCATTTCCATTTTATTTTTGTAAATGTTAAACTATTCATTCCTATATTTTTTTAAGCTCCATTTTTTCACAGACCCGTATTGCTCATTTGCACTGTCAACACACTCATCCACTTTAATTATTCACCTTCAGTTATTTCACTCTGACTTTTCCGAGTGACCAAGCTCCAGCCTGGCAGAAGGATGTTTCTATGGCAACTGGCAGGAAACACATCGATTCTGGCTGAAATGACATTTGCTTTGCAATAACGATCTAAGCGAAGGATTTTCGCTTTTGTTGTCATTTAAAATTAGCTGCTTATTTAGAGGCAGCACAGGCTGGATTAATTGCAGTGACTCACGCCATGTTAATGATAAACACAGACTGCGCAATTCTCCAGGTTCAGCACAGTGCACATTATCCCTGACCTCCAACATTGGAATCAGATGGGAAATTAAAGTAGTACTGAAGCAGACTAACACATCAAATGCTTCAATAAACCATCTGTTGCATTGTTTCAGAGGATAAACAATAGCTCGCGTCTTTTGCCACATCGCAATGTGGAGAACACAAAAGAAAATTAGATAAAGACACACGCAGACACACGCTCCCTTGTGCTTCTTTAGCTTTAGGCTGTATTTAAATGCAGTCAGAACTCAATACAGGAAGTCAAAGCAATACCACACCACCCAGTGAGTCCGTCAATCAGCGCCTCTTTCTTTTTCTGCCTCTCTCTGACTGCTTTTCTGTCTCTCTCCCTCCCTTCTTGTGTCCCTCTTTCTTTTCAATGTCATATCCTCAGAGAATTTTCTGTGTGTGTCTGGAATAAGAATATGAATCCGTCTGAAACTTTCCTTTTGACCTTCGCAGTCACCCTTTTTTCATCCAGTCAGTAATTAATGTCAGAAACATGCAGTCAAATAATCATATGATGCGCGGTCACAAACCAAAGCCACGCGCTTGTCTTTTTTTATTCAAAAACAGCAATATGCAATTTCTTCATTTGTCTTGTCACTTATTTCCCATCCAGCTATTTAAGGACATGCATGAATAGTAAAACCACATTTCCGACTTCCATCGATTCGCCGTAGCACAGCCTATTTTGTGCGTGACTGTGTGTACATACAGAAACATTAGTGTGAGTGATTATTGTGCCTCGTACCATGAAAAATGACAGACTAGATTCCCCACACATATGCGGTTATATGGCTGTGGCAGAGGATAAATGATGCTCGGGCGGAAGAAAACGATGCTTAATATAGACAGACAAGACGCATGAGCCAAATACAAACCTTTCACATACTCACACATCTAAATGTTATCTGGAGATGATCAGTCAGCGTTGAGAGTTACAGAGCGATCCAAAGTCTGCGGCCGCATTGAAAACATGACAAACATTCCTTACTTAGAAAATGTAGCCTGTTACTAATTCTTTAAGTATATGACAAAAATTGTAATCCATTACATTAAACATTTTAGTTAATATAAGCAGAGTACTTTTTTGTTACTTTTAGATTGCTTTTGAACTGTGAATATGCAAATGTGTTGCTTAATTATAAACTCATTGCCTTAACATCTCAGGGGCTCTTCAAGTACAGTTACATTTATTAGGAGAAAATGATTCGGCTGACAAAAAAGTTTGAAAATCCCTGCATAACATGTAAAAAAAGAACTGAATTTGTGCATTTTAATGCGTTTGAAAGACAAAAGCTTTCTAAAGACATAGTAATTAGACATCACATTGTGTGATAATTCAAATAAAAATGAATGTGTTGACAAATGTTGAGGAAACACTTCTTAAATTTGAAATGATTTTTGTAAATCCAGTGGTCAAATGATGTGTGGCCTCTCAATTTTTGGTGTAATTATTGTCTCCTGAGTAGAGATTAGTCTTTGTGTGAATGTCTACAAAACTAGAAGACTTTCTGAATGTATGTATAGTAGGTGGTTGGTTATTTTAGAAAGGGAAATTTAAACAATGAAAAAGAAAAATTAGGGAGAATCAATCATTTATGAATAATTTATAATTATTGTGTGAATAATATGTGACCCTGGACCACAAAACCAGTCACGGGTATATTTCTAGCAATAGCTAAAAATACATTGTATGGGTTAAAATGATAGATTTTTCTTTTATGCCAAAAATCATTAGGATATTAAGTAAAGATCATGTTCCATGAAGGTATTTTCTAAATTTCCTAACGTAAATATATCAAAACTTAATTTTTGATTAGTAATATGCATTGCTAAGAACTACATTTGGACAACTTTAAAGGCAATTTTCTCAATATTTTTTTTTTTTTTTTGCACCCTCAGATACATTTGTATCTTGGCCAAATATTGTAAACATTGATGTATAAATCTCAATTAAAAAAAACTGACCCTTAAGACCCTTAAGGTTTTGTTGTCCATGGTCACATATGTGACCCTGGACCACAAAACCAGTCTTAAGTCGCTGGGGTACATTTGTAGCAATAGCCAAAAATACATAGTATGGGTCAAAATTATTGATTTTTCTTTTATGTCAAAAATCATTAGGAAATTAAGTAAAGATCATGTTCCATGAAGATTTTTTTTGTAAAATTCCTACTGTAAACCTATCAAAATGTAATTTTTGATTAGTAATATGCATTGTTAAGAACTTAATTTGGACAACTTTAAAGGTGATTTTCTCAGTATTTTGATTTTTTTGCACCCTTAGATTCCAGATTTTCAAATAGATGTATCTCGGCCAAATATTGTCCTATCCTAACAAACCATGCATCAATAGAAAGCTTATTTATTGAGCTTTCATATGATGTATATATCTCAGTTTTGTAAAATTTAACCTTATGACTGGTTTTGTGGTCCAGGGTCACATATGTTATTACGTAATCAATAATGTAACTGTGGTCTAATTACAAGTGTTTTAAAATCTATAAATCTAATTACAAGCAGCATTGGGAAAAGTTACTTTTTAGAGTGATGAATTACAATATTGCGTTACTCCCTAAAATAGTAATTACGTAACTAATTACGTTCCTTAGTTACTTTTTATGGAAAGTAATGTGTTGCGTTACTTTTGCGTTACTCATTTTTTAATCTAGGCAGGTCTTGCTTGTTTGTTTTTAATATAAAATGTAAAAGCCCTTTCACACCAAAAGCCCTCAGGCTGAAGGAAAAGACAATTCATGTCTGTACAGTAGAAAGCAGAAGAAGAAAGTTCAATGGGGTCCAATGTTTGAAATAATAGCTTATGTTCTGTAAAAGAACAAACGTCATATAGGTTTGAAATGCCATGAGAGTGAGTAAATGAGTTTCATTTTTAGGTGAATTAAGTTCTAAGCTATTCAAATAATGCTGAATAACATAAATTGTAAAGTCTAGTTTCATTTGTGAACTCAAGTTCTGTTGTTATAAATGTAAAAGGGGATGTACCTAATAATAAAACGTTCTGAAATTCAGCTTAAAGGGACAGTTCATACAAAAATGAAAATTCTGTGATTAATTACTCACCCTCATATCGTTCCAAACCTGTAAGACATTAGCTCATCTTAGGAGCACAAATTAAGATATTTTCGATAAAATCCAAGAGCTTTCTGAGCCTGCACAGACAGTATCGCAACTGACACGTTCAAGGCCCAGAAAGGTAGTAAGGACATTGATAAAATAGTCCATGTGACATCAGTGGTTCAACCTTAATTTTATGAAGCTACAAGAATACTTTTTGTGAAATAACGACTAAAATGACAACTTTATTAATCATTTCTTCTCTTCCTTGTCCGTCTCCACAGCTCTCACAAGAGTGGACGCAAACGGTTCATGGGTTTGGAACAACATGAGAGTGAGTAATTAATTATTTTCAATAATCATTTTTGCGTAAACTATCTCCTTAAATAAAATTTATTTACTTAGAATATATTTTGTGATGAAAGAATCTTTTTCACTAGAACACTTCGACCTTTTACCCCATTGTATTTGATACATTCAACCAGTTGACCCATAGTTGAATTAAATAAGCGTTTCCATTCAGTCCTCTGATTTTCTGAAATTGTCTCTAACGCATTGGGTGACGTGCTTTAACCAGGTTAACGATGGTGAACGGTCGGCACGGCTCATTAAGAGGCCTTCACGTTCACTTAAAGACGATTCCAGCTCGGTTAGGATGTCATGAGAAAGAGAGGAAGAGCGTTTACCTCTCTCTCTAAAGTCCTTCTAACGTCCTTCCCCCGTTCCTTCATTTGTCTTATGGATTTTTCATGCTCAGGCAGAAGGGGAAGCCCTCCACAGCGGGACTGCTGCTGTTCATGAGAGTTTTACCTTCGACCCCCAGCTATATTTATCCCATTGTGCTGAACTAATTGCTGGTCTGACATCACCTCTTCAAGAAGGACAGCTGATGAACAAAGCATCTGTGGATTATTTTTAGTTTGTTCTTAAGACGGAGCTTCAGGGACACACATAGAGTGAGAGAGACAGGAAGTGCTCTTGCAGCTGGATACAATGTTATCTCAAGACCAAGACAGGAAATGGGGTCCAATCACTTCCTGTTAGACTAGTAGCTTTGTTAAGACACTGGTTTGGGTCTAAACGGCTATTTTCCCACCTCAAGGAGGTTTTCAAAAGGGTATGGAACCAGAAGAGTTTTTTTAGTAGTGATCAAGTGATGTTGGTTTCAAACTCCATTTTATGACCTTATTATTATTATTATTTTGTGAATTATATCACTCTATTATCATATTATCCTATCATATTTCACAAAAAAACTCATATGCAACTATTACAGATGTTACAGGTTCAAACACTCATTGATGCTTCAGAAGGAAACACAATGCATTAACAATTTCACTTATTTTGTCTTTTGGGAAACATGTAAGCATCTTCTGTAGGATCTAAAGGGCAGTGCTAAATTAACAAAAAAAAAAAAAAAAAGCAATGTTTGAGCAAAATGAGAAAAATGTACACATCTTCATTCTGTTCAAAAGTTTTCACCCCTGGCTCTTAATGCACAGTGTTTCCTTCTGAAGCATCAGTGAGCATTTGAACCTTCTGTAATAGTTGCTTATGAGTCACTAATTTGTCCTCAGTGTGAAAAGATGGATTTCAAAATCATACAGTCATTGTTAGAAAGAGTTTAAATACACATCAATGCTGAAAAACCAAAGAATTTGGACCTGAAGGATTTTTCTGAAGAACAGTGGGCAGTTTAACTGTTCAGGACAAACAAGACTTATGAAAAACTATCACTAAACCAAAAAAAAAAAAACACACACTCAGGTAACAACACAGTATTAAGAATCAAGTGTACGTAAACTTTTGAACAGGGTCATTTTTATAAATTCAACTCAGTACTAAATTAAAAAGATAGCATGCATTTTATATGATCCCTCTTATTTTGGTCAAATAATTAACATTTTGCAGATTCTGCAAGGTGTATGTGAACTTTTGACTATAAAAATATACCAAATGTCAAAATAAATTTAACTTGTGGCCATTTTATTTAATGTCAGTTAGTTTGGAAGTCATAAAGATGTATTTAGTTTCAGTTTTCCTCAGTTGTTTTATTCCAAATGTTTCCATTTGGTTTCAACAAACCTTCCCGCAACATAAGTGCAACATGATGGCACCATCTTCCACCCTTCCAATAAATCAAATCCTCTGCAAATCACCATCAGGCCACTCAGTAATTATGTTTTGTGCTACCCTATTGATTCCAGAACAGTCTTAATGCTATAGTGCTATAATGGCTGAGTTTTTCCCAGTGCGAGACGAGCAGATCCTGGATCTGTCTCCTTGTGTCATGTGTCTCGACTGGGGATGATCCTGCTGTTCTGGTTCTCGGGCTGATTGTGTGTTCAGTGTTATTTAACAGACAGATTTAGCACAGCGTGTGAGAACTTCTCGATTTGAGGCTCAGAACAGTCCAATATAGAACTCGCCACCTACATACTCGCCACACACACATTACACACAAATAGCACGAAACAGCCCGACGGCTTCCAGTCTCTGCAGGGTGTCTGGATGTGGTAAATGAAATTATTCCCCCTCATACAGAGAGGAATCTTTCCTTCTCGCTCTCCCTTTTCCTGACATTTCTTCTGCCTCCAAACGGAACTGAATTAAAAGCTTGTTTGGCAGGTATTGTGTCTCCTTGTCACAGAACGCTTGAGGCTAAATGGAGAAGAAGCAGCTGGTCTTAGTTACCTGAGAGAAACATCAGCTCTGTACATCATCCAGTCATCGTGCTGGAATTAATGATGGGACGCATGAGCGATTTCTCTCTTTCGCTTCTGCCTTTCTTTCTTATGTATCTGCGGTTGACACTTTCCACAAATGGAGCCCAAACAGGATTTGAAACTCTTTTAAAACCCCATGAAATCAAAACTTTTTTTGTGGCTTTAAAGTTTTGTGGCTTTACTTCAAACTAAATAGTTTTTCTGTTAGCTTTGAGGTATATGTGCTAGTATACCTCTGCTGTAAAAGCTGTCAAAATAAAGTTTTAGCAGATATATGCATTTACAATTTCAAGCCTTTCACTTTTTGCTGAAATAGACCTATCTTGTACTCAAATCTATATCTTTTTATTTCGGTTTTAATTTATTTGGTTATTAATTTAATATTTTGTTTGTTTAATTAAATGTCTAATTTACATTTTAATTTATTAGCTATTTTAGGCTAATTTATTTATTAATATATTTATAGGCTCATTTAAATGAACAAAAACTCTTTTTAGTAGTTTTCATTTCGGTTTTGGTAAACAACAACAACACTGCTGATGTTATTATTTTTAGCAAGAAACAATTTACTAAATATGGTAATTACAAGGAAATCCTCCAGAAAAGGATCTGAAAAAAAAAAATCCACAGTGGGTAACAGGGTTAATTAGCATGTCACTCATTACAGGCTAGCGAGTTTGGCACCACATGTTAGTGTGTAGCTAATGACAAATGTATATTTCCCAGCAGTAAAAGTGTTTGTTTGATTATTTTCTACAGTAACTTTGGTAACAAGAATGAATGCTTGAACCTATTAAATGCAGTCAATGCAAAATGCTATAAAAATAGAACAAAATGTATTGAAAAATGCAGTGTAGACAGCTTCATGAATTATAATGGGCTCTTTGTTGCATCACATCACTTGCTTGTTGACAAGGTGGTAAGCAATTCTGAGCTGCTGAGATCATTCTTGTGATTTTAGTGTTCAGCACTAAAATCAAAGTGACCATCCTTTTTTTAAGCTATGAAAAAACACACTGAGGTCTCAATTAACTTATCAGCCTGAACGCACAAACACTTGCTAAGAGCTTCGCCCGCAACAACAACTGAAGTCGACCAAATAAGAGACTCGAGAACGCACAGACTCTCTCGCTCTCTAGTGTGTGTCTGTTTTTAATGATGGCTTCAGTCTCTTTTGTAATTAGATTAAAAACAACACGTTATCTTAATGAGACGACAGAATTAAGAAGCTTAATAATATCAGACTTTGGTGCCCTGCTCCACTGATTATATCGTTAATTAAACTGCGTTTTAACGAGCTGAATGGATTAACAATTAATGCTATAACCAGATTTTTCTGCATCACTGGAAACAAAATAATATTATACATTAATGAAGGTGTTACATTATGTGAATACTAATGATTCTGCGGCTCTAAAGGTTTACTGCGTAGGTTTTGTAAGGGTATTTTTATTAATATCATGATATGTATTTAAAAAATACCCTTTTGGTAAAACCATGGTGCTTTTTGATCATTTTTGTGTGAATTTGTCTTCCCAGTGTTTTGTTATTTCATGTATGGTTGTGTTTGTCTTGCAGCGTTTCGTGTGTGGCAAGACTCTAGGTGGAACAGAAGCACAAAGTCAGCATTTATCAGTTTTATGACAACACAGTAACACTATTTTCCCACAGTCTTCCTTGAATATGTGCAGAGACAACATACTCTACCAGTGTCTCTCTCTCTTTCTCAAACACACACACATTTTAAGGGTAGTACCCAAGGGAGGTTGTTACCTGCGCTGCACATCCATCTCTCGCACAATTAGCATAAAACACGGCACACACACATATAATATCACTCTCTTCCTCACTCTCACGCGCACAGATTTGACCTCTGTACATTAATAAGCAAGTATGTATGTGTGAAACTTTATACCTGAAATTCACGGTAATTACCAAAGTAAGCTACAAAGATCACAGACAGCTTATAGGAGAGATATCAGGTCTTTTCTTTGCTCTCTCTCTCTCTCTTTGTTGTCTTTCCTTTTTATTCACAGCAACTTGATTTTAGATCCATTTTGGAATTAAATGTTTAGTTTTAATATGATTGCATATGCAGACTTATTTTGTTTTATTTCACTTTTTTTGTACAATGAAAGGCAAGCTTTATGCTGACTGCTCATTCATCAAACATGTGCTCTACACCTTTAATGTGACAGACACACACGTGCTTCACACTCTTGCCGTGCTAATCTCACTGTGAATTTGATCAGGGGAGGTTCTGTTTGTTCCTTTTATCTATGTTTAAGATGTACATATGTTTGGATGCTTTGTATGAAATTGTTTAGACATATGCCAGTTGGATGAAAGAGGTGGGATTCCCCAACAAGTCTTAGTTCCTCCCAATGTTCTTACCATCTTAGGGGGTTTCTTTGTCATTCTGCTTAGGGACAATATGTATTGTGAAAAGCACTGTACAAAAAATGATTGGAATCTGTTTGTGTTCATATGTTTTTTAGGTCATTGTACACCCCTCCTAAAAAAACTTACAGCGTATACCTGGGGCATCTGTGGGAGACAGAGGTAACCCGAAGATTGCGTGTTCGAGTCTCAGGTCCGGCAGGGATTGTAGGTAGGGGGAGTGAATGTACAGAGCTCTCTCCACCCTCAATACCACGACTGAGGTGAGTCCCTTGAGCAAGGCACTGAACCCCCAACTGCTCTCTGGGCACCGCAGCAATAGCAATATGGCTTCCCACTGCTCTGAGTGTGTGTTTACGGTGTGTGTGTGTTCACTTGGATGGGTTAAATGCAGAATAAAAATTCAGAGTATGGGTCACCATACTTGGCCACACGTCACATCCTTTCCTTTTCCTTTCCTTAAAATTTGATGTGCTACATAACTATAAACACCTACTAGCGTTCTACATAACTATAACAAATTGTTACTGCACTACATAACTAAAACAAACTGCTAGTGCTTTAACCTGCTATGATTAACCTTCTTTTAAAGCATAAATTTGATTTAAACAATAGATCTACATAATATTCACACAGAATATTATAATTTAATAAAATACACAAATTCACTTCAACTTTTTGTCTTCTGATCCTCTTTCACTTAATATATTTACTTGAAATACTCCAGAAATTTGAAAAAAAAAATCTTTATAATTATCACATTTGGATGTTCATTGGTTCTCCGACGTTGGTCACATGATATGCAGGCAAACAAATGTTTTTTTATTTTATTGATTTTGAAATTAATTATTTGAATTTAACATTATTTATGATTTAGTTAATTATGAGTTTTTCATTAAACTCATAACTCCCTGTTAATAGCAACAAATGGATATACTTTTAGTATTGTATGTCAATGTTCGTATCATTATCAATTTTTTGTCAATATGGTACAATATTATCGTATTTAAATCAAAAGTGGTCAAAAGTAATCTAAAAGTAATCAAAAAGTAGTCTGATTATATTACCTAAAACATGTAATGTAGTGGATTAAGTTACTAACTATAATTTTGTATAATCAGTAACGGATTACAATTTGTAAGTAATCTACCCAGCTCTGGATATAAATTCATGATTCTGAGCTGAGGGGAAAAGAGAGAATGACGAGTTGATTGTTCTTATCTGAATTGTGAGATATAATCTTGGAATTGCAAGAATAAAGCCATGATTTTGAGATATAAACTCAAATTTATTTTTTTCGTAAACAACATTTCCTATACTTTGTGGCTGTTGAATGCTTGAATCTGATTGGATTTTATAGGTCAAATAGTGTAGCAACTCAAGAAACATGACATTCTCACTAGCGAGGTAATAACGGTGCTATTTTAGAAGAAAATGAAAGTACAGTTTCCCTATTAGTTGAAACGCTGCTGCCGAACACTGTTAAGAGACGCACAGACTTAGGTAACGTTAATTCACACACACTTAATTGCTCTCTTTCTCTCTCTCTCTCTCTCTCTCTCTCTCTCTCTCTTGCAGCTGTGTTAATAATTTTATTACTATCAACGGCTCCAGCCTTCCTTACGTTTTGGAATTAGCAACAGAGGCATTGGATCAGATACGTAAGAAATGAATTCTACTCACAATAGCGTTTTAAGGACAAAAACTTGACAAATGTTTTGAAATACATCATCAGGCAATCTCTTGATGTGTGGTAACCATAGTATAAGGGGAATAATTAACTCCTGTCTATTGAGTTATTAGAAAATAATGCATGCCCAAGGGGTTGATGTGGCCACGACGTGAAGCCGTAATTCAAAAGTCCATGTGCTAGTGCAGAACGTAACTATAAAGACCTGTCAGTGCACTTCATAACTAAAAACAAACTGCTAGTATCTTTCAATATTGGCGGCACTGAACGTAAACAGCGCCACTGAACCGAACAAATCTTGCATATTTTGCTGATTATTGCTGCTGAAAATGATCAGTTATTCTCATGTTTTGGGCTGTACTAGTCGGTCGGACCGGGAAAAACATTTGAAATAGGCTACTATAAACTGCTACTATAAAGTTATAACAAATCAAGGAGAAAAGTGCAAAAAACAGGCATTTGTGGTTGGCCAAACTGAACCAGGATTTCCAGGGCAAGAGTCTTGACTACATTCGTGTTTGTTCTTATTTTTTCAGGTCAGGTAGGTGAAATATTAGGCTAATATCTTAATTAATACTGCTCGCACGTATCTTTACCACCTATTAACTTTAGTTTATCAAAATATTGTGCCCTTTCCTGCCTACTAAGTCCTTCTCTATATGATTTAGCAGCTGCCACACATTCTTTTCTGTGGTTTAGACAGCATAATTTAGTCAAACAATGTATTCAGTAGTACAATAACCGTGCAATCCATGCTATTGTTCACATCCGAATATCACCAATATGGCCGTGCATCCAGGTAACCAAATCATGACCTAAGTGCAAACCCTCTATAAAGAAATGCTAGTGTGCTACATGGCTACAAAATGAACTACAACTAAAAACAAACTGATAGTGCGCTATATTTAAATATAATCTTTATATTGCTATTCTATAAAGAACAGCTTGCGTATGATTCTAGTGCACTGCATAACTGTGTAAAGATATTCTAGTGCACTCCATAAACACAACAAGCTGCTAGCGTGAAGAACTGTTTCAAAGATACATGCTATTAGAGTCAGACTCATATTAGCAGCTTAAAGGATTTAATGAAAAGTGAGTGGGTGAGTCCACTGTAGTTTAATTACAATTACAATCAAAAGTCAAAAAATTACCACAAATGGCGATTTATTACCAGATCTTTGAGGACTTAATGAACACCATGAACTAGATGAATTAATGATGATTAGAAGTCTGTTAGTGTGAAGGTTTATTTTTAGAACAGTTGCTGTGCGGGTTTGAAGTTGGCTGTTTGGTAGCGGGTGGGGGTGGGATGGGGTTTTGGGGCGGTGGGTATGTCAGGACGTTGCATCAAGGCAGTGTCCTCTGAGAAAAGACAGTATTCCCACAGGTTCCTCCCTCCCTCTCTGTCTCTCTCTCTTTCTGCCTCTCTCCAGAGAACATGACCATGCTAATGAGCCTTTTGTTCGCTGGAACCATGACATGCTGAGAGAAGCTCTCTCGCTCATTCACGCTGATGTTCTCATACACACGCAATGCATGCTGACTTGGACTTTGCTTAGGCTAGTGTTCACTTTGAATCATCTCAGTTTGTCATAAACAATTAAGAGATCACTGTATAATCACATCAAGAAAGGAACATATTAGCTTTAGCTTAATGTGTTTCTGTCATTCATTGAGAAGATAAATTGCACATTGCAACCCTCTGATGTAGATTTCATTTGGACATTGACGAGTAACAGTGGGTGTAGCCGATTGTTAGAAATTCTTCATTGATGTTAATCACATTAATATAGATGAGATGCATGACTACTGAAACGGTTGACTCCCCCGTGCAAATCTATGGCTGTAACCAAATGACGAAACCAAACAGTTCGAGGTGTTTGATGTGTCTACAAATCAAAGAAAAGACCTCCATTAGCATGCAAGCACAACCCTGATGTGTTGCTTCAGGCATGATGCAATATCCAGGGCTGTTTTTGATAGCTAGAGTTGTGCAATGCATTATATTTTTCATCAGGTTTGTGAGTCATTGTTTAATGGAGACAAATGTAACTCAACTCTGTGATAATTTGTTTATGTGGGGAGTTGGGATCCTGGGAGAAAAGAACTCCTTGACAGCCTCTCCAGTGAGAGGTTTAGCAACAATTACAGTATTACCGTTTTAAGTTACTAACAAGCAACGCTTGTACTATTGCACACACTAAGGTTTGAGATTTGATCAAACATGCAATTCTAAAAACTTTGTTGCATAACTAGTTGCACACTGTTTCTGCTACAGACATGAATAATTTATACAAAGTAAGCCTTCGCAACAACCCTTAACACTCGATATGGCGAGTACGTAGCAAATGGGCAGGAACCCCATATTTTATTTCTCCACAAATGTCATTGTTTGATTAACTGATTCATTTATTCATTAAAAAGTTATGCAATCATTTATTGATTAAAAATTAATTTATTTACTCCCTCAAAAATTATGCATTCATTCATCGATTCAAAATGTATACATCCATTCATTTCTTTCAAAAAATGCATTAATTCATTCATTCATTAAAACATGCATTCATTCATTAAAAAATTATATATTCAATCAAAATAATTATTCATTCTGTCATGACTCTGGGCTGCTGCCTTTCCCTTCGCCACACGATGTCGCTGTTTTCCCTTCCCTGCACTACACTTCTCTGATTGTTGCACCTGCCTTGATTGTCACCTGTCTTCCCCAGCTGATAACACTTATGATTTGTCTTTATAATCTCCACACTTCCACTACCCTGGTGAGTCTGCATTGTTTCCTGTAACCTGTCTTCCGTATGGTTTGTTTCCTGTCTCTGTTTTCAAGTTTTATGTGAATCCTGCTCCTGCCCAGATCCAGTCGTGTGTGCCGTGTTGACCGTTTGTTTGTTTGTTTATCTGTTTATTTTGTGTTTATTAAATATTTCTTACCTTCCCTGCACCTGGACCCAGATCTCCATTACTCCTTACGTGACAGAATGCAGACTCCACAGATGGGTCCAGCGGGGAGTAATTTATTTTTTTCTGAGGAGGCGGCGGCGTTTGAGGCGGCGTCGGCCGCTCGGTTCGAGGAGGTCATTTACCTCCAACTGGCCGAGATGGAGGCCTGTAGGGCCGAGTCGGCGCGACAGCGTTCCCGCTTTGCAGTGGGGGTGGAGTGGCTCTTCCGTGGGAAGGCGGAAGTGTCCACGCTCTCTGTTCCGGACGCGGCGACGACCGTTCTCTCTGTTCCGGACGCGGCGGTGAACGCTCTCTCAGTTCCGGACGCGGCGGTGACCGTTCTCTCTGTTCCGGACGCGGCGGTGAACGCTCTCTCAGTTCCGGACGCGGCGGTGAACGCTCTCTCAGTTCCGGACGCGGCGGTGACCGTTCTCTCTGTTCCGGACGCGGCGGTGACCGTTCTCTCTGTTCCGGACGCGGCGGTGAACGCTCTCTCAGTTCCGGACGCGGCGGTGACCGTTCTCTCTGTTCCGGACGCGGCGGTGAACGCTCTCTCAGTTCCGGACGCGGCGGTGACCGTTCTCTCTGTTCCGGACGCGGCGGTGAACGCTCTCTCAGTTCCGGACGCGGCGGTGACCGTTCTCTCTGTTCCGGACGCGGTGGTGAACGCTCTCTCAGTTCCGGACGCGGCGGTGACCGTTCTCTCTGTTCCGGACGCGGCGGTGAACGCTCTCAGTTCCGGACGCGGCGGTGACCGTTCTCTCTGTTCCGGACGCGGCGGTGAACGCTCTCTCTGTTCCGGACGCGGCGGTGAACGCTCTCTCTGTTCCGGACGCGGCGGTGAACGCTCTCTCTGTTCCGGACGCGGCGGTGACCGTTCTCTCTGTTCCGGACGCAGCGGTGAACGCTCTCTCAGTTCCGGACGCGGCGGTGACCGTTCTCTCTGTTCCGGACGCGGCGGTGAACGCTCTCAGTTCCGGACGCGGCGGTGACCGTTCTCTCTGTTCCGGACGCGGCGGTGAACGCTCTCTCAGTTCCGGACGCGGCGGTGACCGTTCTCTCTGTTCCGGACGCGGCGGTGAACGCTCTCAGTTCCGGACGCGGCGGTGACCGTTCTCTCTGTTCCGGACGCGGCGGTGAACGCTCTCTCAGTTCCGGACGCGGCGGTGACCGCTCTCTCTGTTCCTGTATTCATTCATTCAAAAAAATATGCATTAATTTATTCAAAATTATTGCATTGATTGATTGATCCATTCATTTAATTCAAAAACGATTCATCCATACATTCATTCATTCAAAAATTATACATCCAGTCGTTCTTTGAAAAATTATACATCCAGTCATTCTTTGAAAAAATTATACATCCAGTCATTCTTTCAAAAATGATTCATCCAACCATCCATGCATCCATCGATTCATTCATTCAAAAATTATACATCCAATTATTCTTTCAAAAATAATGCATTCATTCATAACATTCATGCATTCATTCATTCAAAAACAATACATTCATTTATTCATTCACAAATGATGCAATAATTAATTTATTCATTCATTCAAAAATAATGCATTCATTTATTCATTCATTCAAAAATAATGCATTCATTCATTCATTTATTTAGAAAATAATGCATATTGAATTCATTCATTCTTTCAAATGCTATGCATTAATTCGTTCATTTATTTAGAAAATGATGCATATTGAATTCATCCATTCATTCATTAATTTATTCATTTGTTCAAATGTTATGCATTCATTCATTTAGAAAATTATGCATACTGAATTCATTCATTCATTCTTTCAAATGTTATGCATTTATTCGTTCATTTAAAAAATTATGCATTCATTCATTCATTTAAAAAATATGCATTCATTTATTCAAAAGTAATGCATTGATTTATTCATTCATTCATTCATTCATTCAAAAATGATTCATCCATACATTCATTAATCAAAAAATATACATCCAGTCATTCTTTCAAAAATGATGCATTCATTCATTCAAAAATTATACATCCAGTTATTCATTCAAAAATTATGCATTCATTCATTTAAAAAATTATACATCCAGTCATTCATTCATTCATTCAAAAATTATGCATTCATTCATAACATTCATGCATTCATTTATTCACTTACAAATGATGCATTAATTCATTTATTCATTCATTCAAAAATGATGCATTCATTCATTCAAAAACAATACATTTATTTATTCATTCACAAAAAATATACATCGTCATACCCCATTTTTTCACTTACAAATGATGCATTAATTAATTAATTAATTCATTCATTCATTCATTCATTTATTCTTTAAAAAATGATGCATTCATTAATTTATTTGAAAATTATACATGCACTCATTTATTCAAAAATAACTGATTGATTCATTCATTCAAAAATGATTCATCTATCCATTTATTAATTCAAAAATTATACATTCAGCCATTTATTCATTCAAAATTATGTTGTAAACCATTTCGGGGAAATATATATTTCATATATTGGGGACAAAAGGTAAATAATAATTTAAAATATATTAAATGTACTTCAATGGGAAGAAAATGTAAACATGTACTAATTGATTTAACAATTTACCTACCAAAAATAAGTAAAACAGAATAAACCCTATAAAGGATCACTCACTCGATCAATATGTGCATATATATCCGCACCAGCAGATGTTTGGAGAGCAGCGGCTGTTTTCTCAGGGCACAGAGTGGAACCCTGAGGTTTCCGTGGTTATATTGGCTTTTGTTTGAAATGGCTTCCAAGAAAGATAGGTTGGATTAATGGTTGGGTGTGTTTGGTTGTTTATCAAGACTTTGTTTGTAGGAGCTGATGAATGCAAAGACAGCATGTGATAAGATGATAGAAATGTGTAAATGTTAGCTTTAGCACTGTAGGCATGCATAGATGTCACCTGTGTGTATGTGTGTGTGTTCAAAAAAAAAATCCTTCAGCTAAAAACCCTTGATGGATTAAAGCCTTTAATGAAAGTCTTCTCAAGCATTCTCCCGTGTATGCGGTGAACAAAAAAAATCCCAGCATGCTCTGCTTATTTCATGCTGTTCCAGCATTGTTTGTGTGTGTATGTGTGAGTGTAAAACATAGAAAGAGAAAAAAAGAAGAACGAGAACGTGTATATGCAAGTGTGCTCATCGCTCTTTTTCAGACCATTTGGGGACATCAGCATTCATATCTGCATAGACATATTGAAATGCAATGATAGCTGTCACATATATCACAGAAGACTACATAGACCTGTGTCCCTGTGCATTTCTCTTTGCTTTATTAAGTGAACTCATTTTTCATTTTCTTTCTCTTTTTTCAGAGGTAGAGCATTTAGAGGCATCCAGATATAAATCCAGATCGTGCACATCAGTCAGGTGACACGCAAGTTCTAGATGTGACATTTATTTGACATTTGGGGAGATTTCTGTGTGGAATGAGGTGATATTACCGCAGTAAAGCGCAGATAACGCTGTTGACAGAGCTGAGGGAGATGGTCACTCCACATGCTTCATATCCTCTGAGAATATTGATGATATTCTCTCGTGATATTTAGTTTTATTTCTGACATAAAGGTACATTTTTAAAAAAGCTAGATGTAAAAAATTATCAGGTTGTTGAAGGATTTAATCTCTTTGTGGCGATAGAGGCTAATGATTCAGAAACTTCAAATTAAATTTTGAAAAATTAGTTTTTCTTGATCCTTTAAAAATTAAAGTTTAATTTTGATGTAAAATGCAGATATATCCATATGCAATTCAGGGCTTTAATAACAGTCAGATTTTAGGGTTAGAAATGAAAGTGGGAATTGAAAGACTCACCAACCTAGTATTTTAAGGGAAGTTAGGAATATTGGTCAAACACATCCTGCTAGGCAAAATCGTGGTTTTCATTTAGAAGTCTTCATGGTTGTGCTATCAAAACAAGGAGCACATTAACATACTGTTATATAGTATGTAACAAATACAGTTTAAATAATGTTATTTCTAAACAACAGAAGAAGATACTGTTATTCCAGGTGTACTGATATTTAACACAGTTAATGCAGGGGCATTCTGTCTATTTTTTTCTTGAGGTGTGCATCACGTTCAGCAGTGGCAGCTCTTAAAGTAATAGCAGCCAAGTAAGCTAATAACCCAGCTGCTGTGATGTCTGTTATTCAAAGAACAAAAGAAAAAAGATGAAACCAATAACTTTTGTAGCTTTTAAGATTCATCTATACTTAATTTAGTGTTTAGTTTTTGATAACTTTTGTATATTTCTGTATATTTCCTACTTGCTGAAAGGCACAGGTAAATAATGGGTTTATGTGAAGATTGTTTTAAGTTCACTTAAATTAGAAGAAGAATTTTTTTAAGTCTAATAAATGTTAAAATTGATGGCTCTCAATTATACTGTAATGTTGAATGGCTGAAGTCAATGGTTAAATTTGAGGAAAAAGAACAATAGAGACATCAGTAATTTTGGTATCAGTACAACAGCATTTTAGTGGCACATTAAAAAAAGAAAAAAAAATCTAAAACTATGAGATTAAAGTCGTAAGATTTTGAGAATAAAGTAGATAAATTTAGAGAATAATGCCAAATTAATGGGAATAAAGTCTAAATATTTCAAGAATAAAGTCAAAATTACGAGAATAAGGGCAAAATGTTAAGAGAATAAACTCGAAATGTTTTGAAAATAAAGTCAATATTATGAGAATTAAGTCAATGTTTTGAGAATAAAGTCGAAATTTCAAGAGTAAAGTCAAAATTACAAGAATAAAGTCAAAATGTTTTTGAGAATAAAGTTAAATATTTAGAGAATAATGTAAAAATTATAAGAATAAAGTCAAAATTAAGAGAATAAAGTTAAAATGTTTAAAGAATAAAGTCTAAAAGTTTTGAGAATAAAGTCAAAATTACAATAGAATAAAGTTAAAATATTTAGAGAATAATGTCAAAATGAATGTCAAAATTATAAGAATAAAGTTAAAATTACAAGAATAAAGTCAAAATTATGAGAATAAAGTAAAAATGTTTAAAGAATAAAGTCTAAAATTTTTGAGAATAAAGTCAAAGTTACAAGAATAAAGTTCAAATGTTTAAAGAATAAAGTCTAAAGGTTTTGTGAATAAAGTCACACTTACAAGAATAAAGTCAAAATGTTTAAAGAATAAAGTTGAAATTTCGAGAATGAAGTAAAAATTACAAGAATAAAGTAAAAATTAAGAGAATAAAGTCGAAATATTTCAAGAACTAAGTAAAAATGTTTTGAGAATTAAAGTCAAAATTTCAAGAATAAAGTCAAAATTTCAAGAATAAAGTCAAAAGATTTCAAGAATAAAGTCAAAATACGAGAATAAAGTCAAAATTTCAAGAATAAAGTCAAAATTACGAGAATAAAGTCAAAATGTTTAGAGAATGAAGTCAAAATATTTCAAGAATAAAGTCAAATGTTTTGAGAATTAAAGTCAAAATTTCAAGAATAAAGTTGAATTTGCAAAAATAAAGTTGAAATATTTAGAGAATGAAGTCAAAATTACAAGAATAAAGTCAAAATGTTTAAAGAATAAAGTTGAAATTTCGAGAATGAAGTAAAAATTACAAGAATAAAGTAAAAATTAAGAGAATAAAGTCAAAATATTTCAAGAACTAAGTAAAAATGTTTTGAGAATTAAAGTCAAAATTTCAAGAATAAAGTCAAAAGATTTCAAGAATAAAGTCAAAATACGAGAATAAAGTCAAAATTTCAAGAATTAAGTCAAAATTACGAGAATAAAGTCAAAATGTTTAGAGAATGAAGTCAAAATATTTCAAGAATAAAGTCAAATGTTTTGAGAATTAAAGTCAAAATTTCAAGAATAAAGTTGAACTTGCAAAAATAAAGTTGAAATATTTAGAGAATGAAGTCAAAATTACAAGAATAAAGTCTAAATGTTTCAAGAATAAAGTTGAAATTTCGAGACCCGTAAGACCTTCGTTCATCTTCGGAACACAAATTAAGATATTTTTAATGAAATCCAAGAGCTTTCTGACCCTGCATTGACAGCAATGCAACTAACACATTCAAGGCCCAAATAGGTAGTAACAACATTGTTAAAACAGTCCATGTGACATCAGTGGTTCAACCTTAATGTTATGAAGCTGCGAAAATACTTTTTGTGTGCAAAGAAAACAAAAATCTCCCGTGTCTTCAATGTCATTCTTTGATGTGCATTCACGAGCACTTAACATACTTTCCTAAACATGCATCAAAGACTGACTTTCAATAATAGGTCTTTATAAGATGACATTCAAATGCTTAGTTTTATGATGAAATCTCTGCTGTTTGGTATTGTATTGTGATTCTGATCTGATGGCAGAATGCATGAAAATTGTATACCGCAGGGTTTTTCAGCAATGTTTTCATCATGCTAGTAATTCAAAGCCCCGTATCGTGCATCAAATATGATACAGTAGGCTTTATAGCATTGAAGGAATGAAAGAGGTTCAGGGTCAAGCTTTTATCTCAAGTCATTTTTATGATCCCAGAGCAGCTTCAGCCAGAGAAGGCAGCTAGATTGGGCATCTGGAATATCTGTGGGCTTTTTTAAAGCACAAAGAAGTCACTCACATAAAAGCTGGAAACAACAGAAGGCAGTGCATGAACGCGCGTGTGTCAGAGAGAGGGGTAGAACGGGGGGTGACAGTAATTGACTCTCACCTGTTGATGCAGGGTCATAATTACAAACTTCAGTTGTCACCATGGAAACAAGCCGTGTTCCTATGGTGACATGGGGTGGTTTTCAGGGGCACAATATGATCCTATGTGTGTGCGTGCTTTTGTGAGGCTTTTCCGTTCCTCTGACCGATCAGCTGAAGTTTTAGTAAAGCATATCATACACACAGAGCTCTTGCTGTTTTTGTTGTCTCCCTTCACAGCTGCCCAATAGCTCCGCTTCCGTCCCGACAGAACGGCGGGAATCCTGACACGAAATAACACATTTCTAAATTCGAAATGACTGCGTTTCTCCTCAGGGACCGGTAAAGTATCTCTCCGCCTCAGCCATCTATCAAAAGTGTCTGCGTGCGTGGTTTGATTGACTGGGCGTGTATGACTATGTGTGTTCGCTGTGTGATATATGATGTAATTTCAGAAATTTCTCCACATGCACAACGGCCTGAAGCAACAGAGCGGCAACATGTCCAACCCCCTCCGCCCTAGTCTCCCTCTTTCTGCATGAAAGAATGATAAATAGCTTTGTGAAACCCGTGTGTAACGCTCACTCATACACACACAGGGCTGTGTGGAAGGTCAAACTGTATGTAAATTATCTGGTTTTGGATTTTGGTCCCAGCAGATGTCGGCTCCGCTCCGTGATTCTGTGCGATAGCCAATCGGCTCCGTCCGCTGAGCAGACTTCCTGTGGCTGTGGAGGGCTTTCTTGTTTAATGACAGACTAGGAAAGAATAACAGAACAGCCTCTAAGCATGTATGAATGATTGGGGAGGGGATGTAAAATGGAAAAGGAATGAGAAAACAGAGGGAGAAAGTCAGGTATAAAAGAAAGGCAGAAAGTATATGAACGTCTGATTTCGTTCTTAATAGTTTGCAGATTATGTGCAGATTATTAAGTGAATTTTTCTGAACTGACTTTGAGCTGAATAACGATGCTATTATCTTCTGTAGAGCTGCTTTGTAGTTGAAATGAGTTTGGTTTGTAACTAATGAACTTATGAACTTTGCAACACTGAGACTGGTAATGAACAAATGAATCAGCACTGAATTAAACTGAGCTGAATAATGACACTATTGTCTTTTTAGAGCAGCTTTACAGCTGAAATTATATTTGTTTCATAATTGAAGAACTTTGCAACATTAATACTGCAAAATGTTCTTGTTTATTACTGTGAAGTTGCTTTGAAACAATCTGTATTGTATAGAGTACTATATTAGGGATTCTTAAACTTTTTCAACAGCTGAACCCCAGCTGAACTTAAAATTTACTTTAAGTACTCTGAATGTTGATTTGAAGTTCAGTAATTGAACAACATATTTTATATGTTATGGTTCTCTGATGTTGGTTAATGGTCACATGATCTGCAAATAGACCAATAAGATATTTCAGCTTTTTAGTAAGTGCTATATTTTGATTTATTTAAAGATGTTATTTTATTTTATCATGAGTCCCAGCGTGGGAAAACATGGTGTAACTCAATATTTTATCAAAAAAAAAAGTTGATTTAATCAGTTTTTTAAACAAAACCAGTTCATTAAGATGTTACCTGAGGTTATGTAACAAAACACTTTAACAGTTTGCTTCAGCCCAAAATCAAAAGAAAGATATAAGAAAATAAGATTTTTTAGTATAAAATTCCTTTTTTTGCATTGTGACATTATCTCTTCTCATTTTCACTGCTTTTCTGCAAAAATGCTGATATATTTGTACATTTTTATATACACAATAGTGTATATAAAAATACTAAAAAAATACTTATATGTGACCATGGACCACAAAACCAGTCATAAGGTTAAATTTTACAAAACTGAGATGTTAACATCATATGAAAGCTCAATAAATAAACTTTCTATTGATGTATGGTTTGTTAGGATAGGACAATATTTGGCCGAGATACATCTATTTGAAAATCTGGAATCTGAGGGTGCAAAAAAATCAAAATACTGAGAAAATCGCCTTTAAAGTTGTCCAAATTATGTTCTTAACAATGCATATTACTAATCAAAAATTACATTTTGATATATTTACAGTAGGAATTTTACAAAAAATCTTCATGGAACATGATTTTTACTTAATTTCCTAATGATTTTTGGCATAAAAGAAAAATCAACTATTTTAACCCATACAATGTATTTTTGGCTAAATAAACCCCAGCGACTTAAGACTGGTTTTGTGGTCCAGAGTCACATATATTTTCGAACAATTTTTTAATCTATAGCATTTATACACGATAGTATTTATAGTATTGTCTTTAATCTTTAAATGTTATTTTTTTTTTATTAATTATTAGGTTTTTATCAACTCATGAATCCCAGCTTGGAAAACCCTGGTGTAACTCAATATATTCAGGTTGATTTAATCTTTTTTTTTTTTTTTTTAACAAAACCAGTTAATTTAGATGTTACCACTTAAGGTTTTGTGACAAACCTTTATTTCAGTTAATTTCCGTCCAAAATCAATAGAAAGAAACAAACTGGTGTAACTCAATATATTCAGGTTGATTTTTTTATTTTTATTTATTTATTAAAAAAAAACATCTTGAGGTTAACAAAACACTTTTGCCTTTTGTTTCAACCCAAAATCAAAAGAAAGAAATAAAAAGAACAAAGAAAATAAGCTTTTTTAAGGATAAAAATATGTTGTTGTTTTGTTGCTTTGTGACTCTCTTTCATTTTTTTTTATTCTGTAGTATTTATAGACAATAGCATTTCTTGTCCCGCTTTGGAAAGCCCTGGTGTAACTCAATATATTCAGGTTGATTTAATCTTTTTTTTTTTTTTTTCAAAATTAGTTCATTTAAATGTAACCACTTGAGATTTGACAACTTTATTTCAGACCAAAATCAAAAGTAAAAAAAAAAAGCTTTTTTAATATTATTACCTTTTTTTTGCATTGCGACATTATTTACCCATCTCCTCATTTGAATGGGTTTTCTGCAAAAAATCTGATATATTCTTTAATTTTTAATTCTATAATATTTACACACCATAGTATTTGTAGTATTGTCTTTAATCTGAATAAAAAAAATATTCTCTTTTGCACTCATGAGAATCACCATTGGGAATAATGAGAATTTCTTGCCACGAAATGTCACAAGGCGAAATAAATAAATAAACAGGCTTCTTTCATTATGCAAAATATGATTTCTTTATGCTTTTGCTTTATTATGGGGTAGAATGTGACCTGGACGTGTTCTCATCAGATTCAGCCGTGCATGAAAAAAAACTATCAGGATATTAAACTGTGCTTTTGTTTTTTCAGCGACGTGACTTTAAAATATCAGGTTTGGCAGGAGCTCATATCTGGGCAGACTAACTCTAAATCTCTCTGTCTCTCTCCCTCTTTCATTCTGTCTTTCTCACTCGGGGTAGCAGACATCTCTGCGTACAGGGGCCTGAGGCGCTGTTGAGCGTGGCATCACAAAACAGGCTGGAGAGGAGAGAGACACAGACACAGAGAGCGCGTGTTTGTGAGCAGATTAACACACTGTGTGTTGGGGGATTTCAGCTGCTCTGGCTAACACACACTCAGTGTCTGATTGAAAAGCCCAGCCGAAGCATACGGACGGAGTCATAGTGCACTGTAAGCTGCAGATTCATGTCAACAGTCTTTAGCCTTATTCTAAAGCTTTACCAGCTGCTGGAAATTGTCCTGGAAAATGTAACAATATTCATGTGCTTGTTTGTGTGGGTGTGGGTGTGCATGTGACGACTCTTTATCTCTTTGTCAAAAGCTTACTTGAATCAGAAAGCATTTGTGCTGTTATCTGACCAGCTCTGTGTTATCAGTAGACATTCATCACCATGACAGATGCCCAGCATGCATGGAAATGTGTAAATGTAAAATAGAAGCATATGCGCTTGAATAATAGCCACTTTTACTTACATTCTTAGAAATAAGGGTTCTTTATTGGAATCTGTGCTTCCATAAAAAACATTTAACTTCCATGAAACCTTTCAGTAGCACAAAAGATTCTTTGGTTGTTCACTGAAGGTTGTTCTTCAGGGAAACCAGAATGGTTCTTCTGTGGCATCACTTTTTTGCAAAACCTTTATTAAAGGAATAGTTCACTCATTAACAAAACTTTTAATTTTTAACCCATGGCCATCTAAGATGATGCTTTTTCTGATTTGGACAAATTTAGCATTTTATCACTTGCTCACCAGTGGATCCTTTGCAGTGAATGGGTGCCATCAGAAAGAGAGTCCAAACAGCTGATAAAAACATCACACTAATCTACAAATAATGTGTTTATACACCATAGTATTTCTAATATTGTAATCTCTTTTTTTTTGTCTTTAAATTTTTTTTTTTTTTTATTAATTATTGGATTTTTATGAACTCATGAATCCCAGTTTTTAAAACCCTGGTGTAACTCAATATATTCAGGTTAATTAAATCTTATTTATTTAATTTAATTTTTTTTTTTTATTTTTTTACAAAACCAGTTCATTTAGATGTTACCACTTGAGGTTATCTGACAAAACAATTTTACAGTTTATTCAGCCCAAAAAAAAAAAAAAAAAGAAATAAAAAGAACAAAGAAAATATGTTTTTTAAGGATAAAATAATGCTTTTTTTGCATTGTGACATTATTTAAGTCTTGGCATTTTCACTGCTTTTCTGCAAAAATACTGATAAAATAATAGTATTTCTTGTATTGTCTTTAATCTTTAAATGTTATTTTTGAATTAATTATTAGGTTTTTATCAACCCATGAATCCCAGTTTGGAAAGAACCTATATTAAAGGAATAGTTCACTCACTAACAAAACTTTTCATTTTTACCCCATGGCCAAGATGTAGATGCTTTTTCAGATTTGGACAAATTTAGCACTTTATCACTTGCTCCCCAAGTGGATCCTCTGCAGTGAATGGGTGCCGTCAGAAAGAGAGTCCAAACAGCTGATAAAAACATCACACTAATCCACAAATAAACCACACGACTCAAGTCCCATTTTTATTCTTTAGTGTTTATACACCATAGTATTTCTAATATTGATTTTAATCTTTTTAATTAATTTTTGGATTTTTATCAACTCATGAATCCCAGTTTTTAAAACCATGGTGTAATTCAATATATTCAGGTTGATTAAATCTTTTAACAAAATTTTAGATGTTACCACTTGAGGTTATCTGACAAAACTTTTTTACAGTTTATTTTAGCCCAAAATAAAAAAAGAAATAAAAAGAACAAAGAAAATAAATTTTTTAGTGATAAAATTATGATTTATTTTTTATTTTTTTGCATTGTGACATTATTTAAATCTCTTGTCATTTTCACTGCTTTTCTGCACATATACTGATAAAATACTTTTTTTTTTTTATTCTATAGTATTATACACAATAGTATTTCTTGTATTGTCTTTAATCTTTAAATGTTATTTTTGAATTAATTATTAGGTTTTTGTCAACAAATTAATCCCAGTTTGGAAAGAAACTTTATTAAAGGAATAGTTCACTCACTAACAAAACTTTTCATTTTTACCCCATGGCCATCCAAGATGATGCTTATTCAGATTTGGACAAATTTAGCATTTTATCATTTGCTCACAAGAGGATCCTCTGCAGTGAATGGGTGCCGTCAGAAAGACAGTCCAAACAGCTGATAAAAACATCACGCTAATCCACAAATAAACCACATGACTCAAGTCCATCGATTAACGTCTTTTGGAGTGAAATGCTATGTGTTTGTAAGAAACAAATCATCAAGACGTTTTTTACCTTCAAACCATTGCTTCCTGCCAAAATACAAGTTCTCTACCCATAATATTGCTTTCTTCAGTGAAAATGTCATGTCATCTAAATCAGGAGAGAACTATACACAAATCAAGCCAGTTTACAAGCAAAAACAGTCCAAAGCTGTTTTAAACAAATGTGTTGCTGGATTTTTATGGACTTTTTCACTGGAAGAAGCATTATTATGGGTTATGGACTGATATTTTGGCCAGAAGGGATGGTTTAAAATTGAAATGCCTTAATTATGGATTTATTTCTCACAAACACGCAGCTTTTCACAATACATTAATTGATGGACTGGAGTCATGAGAACTACTTGTGATGCTTTTATTAGCTCTTTGAACTCTCATTTTGATGGCGCCCATTCACAGCAGAGGATCCAATTATTTTTTTAAACTGCTCCAAACCTGTATGACTTTCAACTGTGGATAGAACATTTTTCAGCATATAGACATGAAATGAATTCTTGTTTGGAACAGCATAAGAGTGAGGCTGAGATCACAGAATTTTTTCTGGACCACAAAACCAGTCATAAGGGTCAATTTTATGAAACTGTGAAACCATTGATGTATGGTTTGTTAGGATAGAACAATATTTGGCCGAGATACAACTATTTGAAAATCTGGATTTTGAGGGTGCAAAAAAATCTAAATATTGAGAAAATCACCTTTAAAGTTGTCCAAATGAATTTCTTAGCTATGCATATTACTAATCAAAAATTAAGTTTTGATATATTTACGGTAGGAAATATACAAAATATCTTTATGGAACATGAACTCAACTTAATGTCTTAATGATTTTTGGCATAAAAGAAAAATCGATAATTCTGACCCATACAATGTATTGTTGGCTAATGCAACAAATATATACCTGTGCTACTTAAGACTGGTTTTGGGGTCACATATATGAATATAGTAATAATCACTCAGTGCCATAATATATATATTAAAGTGCTATATTGTTTCCATCCAGCTTTATCACCGAACAATGGCTCTGTATTATTAAGATTGGTTCATCTCATTTGCATCTTGACTTCAAACGCATGTCTTTATTAACTGCTCAGTAATCTTCAGAGAGAGTTATTTGATTAATTATCGCCTAGGGCTTATAACAATCAGCGTCTGCCACTGGATAATAAGAAAAAGTCAATTCTGTCATCGTGTTCTCACCCTCACGTTATTCCAAACCCAACCCACTACTTTCTTCTGAGAAACACAAAAGCAGATGTTTGGCAAAACATCCCAATTGATCATCAAAAAAGACCAATGTGAACATTCTTCTATAAATCTCTGAAAGTCAAGTTTGGAATGACATTCAAATTTCTCTTCACAAAGACAAAATTGTAATTATTGACTGAATTATTTTTTTGAATGCTGCTGGATTAGAGCTGAGATGAGGGTCAGTGCCACTCTCTGAACTCTTTAATAGCCATATCCATACCTCTGTAAGCAGACTGCACTGGAATGAAAAAAATGTTTTGCCCCTCTCCCTCTTTCTCTCTCTCTTGCTTTCTTCTCTCTCCCAGTGGATGATCAGATTGCAGCGCTGGCTGCTCCGGTGCGCTCTGAGCTTGAAAGTGACTACGTGCTACACATTTTTATGTCACTGTGTCACCAGCCAGAGAAACAGATTCCTAGAGTTGGTGCGCTCCTAATCCTTATTGCGATGCCCAGAAACACATTTATGCATAATGAGTTCACATTTTAAAAAATCTCCATATTCTCCAATTATCCATTTTATGAACACATTTAATAAATAAAATATAAGTGTTAGGAATGGTAAGGTGTGCAGTGATATCAATATTGTTTTTATGGGCCAATTAGGCAGTACAGAATTTTTTTTTTCTGTGGTTCGTTTCATGCAACACCAATGTCTTGTTTTATTGGCTAACTATTTTATCTATATTTAAACCAAAACGCTGATTTTTATTAAATATTTCTAATGTATCCACCTTTTTCTTCCTGTAAGAGTGGGGGTGGACATTTGTAAATTTTATGGGTCTAGCTCACAGTCTTTTTAGCTCATTTTTAGCTGTGCAAAACATGTGTCATTGGTGTGTCTTACCATATTGTTTTAATTAGCACTGTCAAATCGATTAATCACGATTAATCGCATCCAAAATAAAAGTTTGTGTTTACATAATATGCGCGTATACTGTGTATATTTATATGTATGTATAAATACAGACACATACATGTATATATTTTAGAAATATTTAAATATATATATATATATATATATATATATATATTCATATCTAGGGTTATATATTACTTTTTTAGTGCTTGGCAACAATTAATCGTGATTAATCGCATCAAAAAAAAGTTTTGTTTATATAATATATATGTGTGTACTGTGTATATTTTGTATACATAAAGACACACACATGCAGTATATATTTAGAAAATATTTACATGTATTTACATGTATATATTCATATTAATATAATTTATATTACATATTAATATATTTAATATATAAACAACATATTTTTCTTAAATATATACTTGCATGTGTGTAAATTATGTGTATATATAAACATACACAGTAGACACATATATATTATGTACACAAAAACTTTTATTTTGGATGCGATTAATCACGATTAATCGTGATTAATCATTGCCCAGCACTATACATACTAATAAATACACATATTCCTGAAATATATACATGTATATGTGTACATTTTTATATACATATACATATACACAGCACATACACATATATACAGTATGTAAACACAAATTTTTATTTTGGATGCGATTAATCGCGATTAATTGATTTGACAGCACTAATTGTAATGTATCTTAACTATGGCACTGGTTTGTAGTGCAAACAGTTTTACCGTTTACTGCACGTTGTTAATCTTCTCGTTATTTCCCTATCCACCTTATTCTTTAAAGCGGATGTAAGCCTATGGGTGAGACGTTCAGTTCATTATCCTCTATAGGGAAATAACGAGAAGAATAACAATGTGCAGTTTCACGGCATGTTCCTAGTTAAGGTAATACATTACAATTATATGGTAAGACACGCCAGTTCGCAATATCAAGCAGCAAAACAAGTTTTGTACAGCTAAAAATAGCTTGATGCGGATGAGACCGGAAGCCAGACCCATAAAATTTACAAATGGCCACGGCCGCTCTTACGGAAAAATTATGTGGATAGCCGCTAATGAACCGGAAGTCTCACTCATAGGTTTTGACGATGTACGATTTGATTTTAACAAAAGGTGCTTGAGCGGCATACTGTTGCTATGGTTACCTCAGGCAAAAACGACTTACGTTCGACTATTTCGCTCATTCTTGAATAACTTGTAAATAACCTCTCTTTAGTAGTTACTAAGACCTTGTTTGAAAGCGTATACACGCGTATACATAGAAGCGCATATACAAAAAAAGTATTTTGTTTTAGTTTATTTTTAGGGGTCCTAGTTAATTAGGGGTACCAGCTCCCCCAAAACCCCTCATAATTCGCACCCTGCTTTGAGGGACATCTTGTTTGAGCACTGCGCTCCCACGCAGAGGAGCGCAAAGTCTCTTTGGTTTGGCTCACTGTCTCCGTGTCTGGTTGGCAGAAAGACAGCGCGTCTCTGCCTGGAAGGGGTTAGAGGGTTTGCTCGTTTCCAGTCCTGCCCATTCTCTCTCAAGGAGGGGAAACGCGAGCAACCAGTGCTGCTAGAGTTTTGTCACCCACAGTCTTCGATCGGATGCTGACATCTTCACAACAGTGAGAACCTGCTAAATATACCCACCAGAGCCCATCTATGCGCAAAAGAGAGAACGGAAATCAGTTATTTAAGGGAGTGACCCGACCGCACGCCCGCAGAAGCGCCCACAGCCCGCTGCCAACGAGCCGAAGGACGCGCTGTCAAGCCTCTCCAGACTTTGGATTATGAAATTTTACAGCGCTGACTGACTGTGCAAGAATTCGCTTTCCAGGGCTGCTGTGAGTTTTCTCCTTCGCGGTATGGAAGAGGAGACAGCGGTCCCCTGATCGCCTGAGTGACAGGATCTGAACTACCGCGTGGATTCAAAAAGAATTCATACACGAAATCCTGAGGATATTACTGAACAGATTTCTGTGAGGATGTACTGGCGTTTGCTCTGTGTGACTCTAACGGGATTGTCCGTGGTTCGCGCTCTAACGGGTGAGTTGGATATTGTGGTGTGTTGTGTCGGTTGCTCTGCGCACAGGAGAGCTCTGTTACGGTTATTACTGTCGTTTATTATCGACGCTCACCTGTAGGGCTGCTGTTTCAGATGGTAAACAGGTAGAAACCGCATCTGATGAGGGGAGAGATCAGTCGTTACGCACTATAGCGTTTATTGCTGTAAATAAGTTCACACCAGACTGTTTCCGCACTGTAAAAGTAAAAATGTACAGTTTGATACCTTAAGGAGATATTTGATCTGATCCGTAAATTCTTTTTGGTTTAAACTAGTTTAGTTAGGTTGATTTAGTGATATTAATATGGTTTACTTATAACCAGTGAAAACCTGATGACGCATGATTTTAGTGTATTTCTTATTTATTTGTGTATTTTTAGTTTTGTATAAATATTATTTAGACATAATATATACAGTATAATTGGTTATTGTTATTGTTTTTCTATTTCTATATATTACTTAGCTAATTGGTGTAAAATAAGTAGATTAGTCGATTCATATTGTGGCAGCGCTTGACCAGAGATGCTCCGCATGTGTGTGTGTTTGCGAGAGTTGGGTGTGTGTTATCAGACGCAAACACCCAGACACAGTGGCATATCTGCCCACCACGTCTGCACACCCATAAACAGTGACCCCTCTCTTAGTCCACGGCCTGTTGTGTTCGGCTCAGATACATTGATCGATTTCCAGGCGCGTAATCGATCCTCTGATCTGGTCGATCCTCTGTCGAACAGCGTGTAAGATCAGAGCATGCTGTTTGTGACATTATGGGTGTCATGTTTCTTTTGTGCAGTTTGTCATCAATGGTCTGTACCAGTATGAGATGCATGAAGCGCACTGTAGTATGACTAATATCTAAGTATGACACCATGAGCTTCAGTTGTTAAAATTATGAATGTGCCACTCTGTTTTTAGAAAGTCCCTGTGGTGGGAAAATCACAATCACCAGCGCTGGGTATGTGACCTCTCCTGGTTACCCGACTGGATACCCGGTGAACCAGCAGTGCAGCTGGCTGATCCAGGCGCCTGATCCACAGCAGAAGATCCTCATCAACTTCAATCCGCATTTTGATCTGGAAAGTCGGGAATGCAAGTAAGTCTAACCAACATTTGTGTCCTGTAGAAATGATAGATATCCTTAGAGTCTGTGAGCTATTTTGTAGACATGCATGAATACAGCTCCTATTAACTGAATTAGGCAATTGATTTTCTTTAAGAAAACCAATATGTTCTTACCTACAAGTGGTTTCCTTTCTGCGTGTACTGTTTGTGGTATCACAAAACATCTACCTGCTTTCAAACCTGCGCTCAGATCATGAGGTGTGCCACCTGTTGGTTGAAAATGAAATATTTCATATTTATGGAGCTAAATTTAGGAGGAGTTGAACTAGATCTGTTTGAGAACAACAGTCCCGGGCTGTGATAATGGATCTGCATTTATCACTCACAGGGGTTGTTTTTCCCAAGGAAAAAAAGGGGGATGGTTTTCCCAAGAGGAAATCTCAAGAATGCAAGGAGTCAAAGCAGAAAAATGTGAACTGCGCGTAGAACGCAGCTTATGGTTTCATTTTCATCAGTTTGATGAGGCTTCCAGCATCACATGAGTAATTAAGCTGATTGTTTCCTTAACGAGGAGGCTGACAGACAATGACAATAAATGATAGTGAGGTTGGAGGCTGAGCTTGTTATTGCCCTGGCCTGTGGCTTATTTCGGTGGTTTGGTTAACAGCATCAGCACGCAAACACTCGCAAGGCTTTGTGTGGACTGGATCTCATAAATGAGATGGATTTGATGAGTCTCTCTGTCATTTTAAACAGCTCGTAAATGGCCGCGTAAATCAGCAGCTGTCAGTCACACAGACTTGGCTTTACTATTGGGTTGGATTTCAGTGTCAGGGGACCAATGAAAAGTCCCTTATGCTGAATGTCCTGCTGTGGGCCCCTGAGGGGGCATGAAAGAGAAACAGACAGACCATGACCATCCCTTTATATTCATTTTCTCTTTCAGTCCATCTTCTTTAGTTTGTGTGTGTGTGAGGGAGATAGAGATGTAGATGGAGGGTATGTTTAGAACGGCACACTACGCATACTATTTTTGAAGTGTGCAGTAGGTAAACTGTTTGCATATTTTTTTGTGTGTGTGACTAGAATGCTGTATCAGTTTGACCTACATTGTGCGTAGATACTGTATCCCACAATGCAACGCACTCAACTTCAACTTCAACTTCTATATCCACTCAAAAAACTTTTGTACTCAGTGTGACAAATGAAATGAACCAGAATGTATGTATCCACCTTCTTATCTTGTTTGATCATACTCTTGAAGTTTAAAGGAATTGTTCACCCACAAATGACAACTTGATCACTATTTGTGATGCTGGACCACAAAACCAGTCATAAGTAGCACGGATATATTTGTAGCAATAGCCAAAATTATAAATTTTTCTTTTATGCCAAAAATCATTAGGATATTAAGTAAAGCTCGTGTTCCATGAAGATATTTTGTAAATTTCCTACCATAAACATATAAAAACTTAATCTTTAGTAATATGCATTGCTAAGAACTTCATTTGGACAACTTTAAAGGCGATTTTCTCAATATTTAGATTTTTTTTGCACCCTCTAATATTGTCCTGTCCTAACAAATCATACATCAATGAAAAGCTTATTAATTCAGTTAAATTAAAATGTACCCTTATGACTGGTTATGTGGTCCAGGGTCACATTTTCTTACCCTCATGTCATTTCAAACCTGTATGACTTTTTCTTTTATGAAACAAAAAGATATTTTAAAGAATGTTTTATCTATTTTTGTCTATACAATCAAAGTCACTGGCATCCAAAACAACTTTGGAACCCACTGAAATTCATTGCTTTCCCAAAAACACTGAGACACTTTTCTAAATATCTTCTTTTGTGTTGCACAGAAGAAAGACATTCAGGTTTGAAACAAATTGAGCGTGGGTAAATAAAATCTCCTTTAAGACATTTTTACATAAAATTGGATAAATTCAAAGCAACCATGTTTGATTTCAGAGCTTATTGAATGCATATTGCAAATTTAAATATGTAATGAAGTCATAATTAACTTAGCAGGCAGTGTACGCAGTATATAAGCAGTACACTGATATTCCACTCTTAAGCTTACTTTTAGTTAAAAACCATATCTCATTTTACGAAAATCCCCAAAAGATACAGAAAGACAAGAATATGAAGAGTCCTTAATGATGTGTTAGTCTGAATCATCAGTTGAATCATTTGTAACATAAACTCTTAAAAGGATAGTTCACCCAAAAATACAAATTCCGTCATTAATTACTCACCCTCATGTCATTCCAAACCCGTGAGATCTTTGTTCATCTTCAGAAAACAAATGAAGATATTTTAGATGAAATCTGAGCTTTTTGACCCTGTATAGACAGCGACGCAACTACCACGTTCAAGTTACAGAAAGGTAGTAAGCACATCATTAAAATAGTCCATGTGACATTAGTGGTTCAACCGTAATGTTATGAAGCTTCTTTTCCGTGTCAGTCTCCACCACACGTTCATGAGAGTACCACAAAGAATGCTTGTGAACGCATGTCGAAGACTGACAGGGTCAAAAAGCTCTTTGAAAAATTTTCTAAATGTGTGTTTTGAAGATCATTAAGGTCTTACGGGTTTGAAACGACACAAAAGTGAGTAATAAATGAAATAATTTTTCTTTGGGTGAACTACCCTTTTAAGGTCATCAACTTTGGTGTTGGGTTTGAGCGACTAATTGTGTAGCATGTCAGAAATGAACCACATTTTCAATCACTTGATGTGTTTGCTCTGGATTTAAATGTACAGGGTTCCAGCTGCAGATGTTTATCAAGCATGTAACAGAGATCCTTGGAACCTTCCAAGTTTTACCAGAAATACAAAAACTGGCATTGATATAGAAACACATCACTGACTGCAATTTCGACAGATATACAGATGGATAATTAGTCAAAGACTATTCAAAACAACCATTCTCACCCTGAGCTTGGTGTGAAACTGTAACTCGGCACTGGTATTACTTTATTTTCTCCCAGAATTCCAAGGAGTTTCAGAACTTTCCCATCCATTCACTGGGCTTAAATGTTCTGTCTCAGAATGGCAACATAAGTGTGTGACTGTCAGTGTGTGCTGCGGAATGTCTGGTGTGTTTTGGACAGACTACCATGAATGTGCGTCTCAGAACAGGAAGGTTAATCAGAACTTCGCTTTAAGTTGGACCAGATGCTGCTGTGTTGTTCTTGGACCGCCGTCAGCTTTTTAGCTGTGGCAAAACTTGCAGAGTTTATGGTGAACATTATTAAACGAAGCCTGCGGAAAAGCCCAGGAGACCTCCGCGAACACCGTATTCATTCCTTCCTGCGCTGCACTGCACTGCAGAGAACAAACACATTGGACAATCTAATAGCCTTTTATTTCAACATATTATATAACAGAGCAGAGCTGGTTACAGCTTTCAGATTCTTCAGAGTTTCTGTCTAGGAAAAACCATCTTCATTGAACTTTTAATTACAAGTTGTAATTCAGACTTGATGGTTGCGATGACAAAAATGCTAGCGGCTTCTAGTGTTAAATGTAGTTAGATAGCACATTCATATTCATATTTGATATGCCATTTTATTACAGCCAATGTTACCTGGTACGCTTTCTTTATTCATATAATGGTGAATTAAAGTAGCGCTTAATTATTTTGCTGTCATCAACAACAAAGCCGCACATGGATCAATTTTGGCGTTATGAACGTTGCCATGGAAACAAATTATATCTGAGCCTGAGGATGTGAACAGCTCCAAGTAGAATCTCCAAGTTGTCATCTTGTAATTATGGTAATTCCAACAAGGCATGAATGCAGCAGAACATTGCTCTTAAGTTCTCATTGAAAAAGCTTCATAGGTTCTCTCTGGACACAAAAGCTAAACAATAAAGTGGCATGTTAACTGAAAAGGACCAAATTGACAGAGGGCATCCATGCTGAGAAATCAGATATTTTGTTATTTGTTTCAGGAGTGTGTTGCTGTTAAACTTGTTTTTCTCTAACGTGAGTGCTTATTTAGCTCACCCTGCCTGATTTGTTTACAGTAGTAGTTGTGTACTCGTTTTATCTTGTGTCTTAGCGGGTCACTGTGTTTCTAGTGCATTCTTGTCTTATCTGAGAGGTCGTTGGAGATGCCGGTCCTGCAAATGCCTCTGGCCCCAGACAGTAATGTAATTAGAGTGAAACCAGTCACATATGTTCCAGTGCCACAACACACACACATAATCTATAACCTTCATATATAACGTAGAGACAGAAATGCAGTTTTCCATTTCAGTTTTGCTTGTCGTTTCATGATGCGTGTTCCAGGAGAGAAAACACAAGTAGTTTACTGCAGCATTCATGAGGATTGATTCCTCTCAGTCCCTCTACACACACACTTACAGAGCAGAAATAATGTTCATCATTAATGGCTTTGTTGTGTGGGAATGCTTTAATAATTCTGCACATATTAATCATTAATGACACTCTGTTTCTCTCTCTACGCCTTCTTAACAGCCCTCACGAACACACTCTGTTTCACACACACACACACACACACACACACACACACACACACACACACACACACACACACACACACGCATTATTGCTAAGGCAAGCATCACTATTACTGTTACTCATACATAGTGGTAGAGATTTGAACAAACTGCTAACTCTTCAGTATTAAACTTTGGCATGTAACTTCCTAGTAAAAACATGTTTAAAACACACTAAACACCCCAGCAACCGAGGTTAGAAATTAACTTTTCCATTAAAGGGCAATATTTGCCCGCTGGAATTGATTTTACATTTGTGAGGGCAATTTTTATAATTACCTTAAAGACAACCACATGTTGTCTTTAATGTAAAACTTAATTTTAGCCAATTTCTTTAATATTTTAAACTGTTGTCAATAACAATAGACTGTTTAAAATTGTGTCTAATTTATACAAAAAGAAAAAAAACAGGAGTTCGTAGAGCTGCAATATAATGACAGAAATCATTATTGTAGATTATTACTCTTTATATTGTAGTAATGACTATTAATATCGATAGAGAAAACCATATGGAACGTTTTTGTTTCGTTTTGGGAACATCACATTCTGGCTTCATAAACAAACATGCCGGTCCATGAAGTCTAGCACAAGTTATGGAAAAACTCCCATTATAATCACTGAAGCTATGAAATTAATCTTTTATTTACAGAATATCACACGTTTATGGAAAGCCAGGAAGGTAAAAAATGTGCAAATTTTAACATGTAAGCAACATGTCGCTTAATTAAAATTTTCCGTTCGAGTTGAAATTTTTCAACTTGCGTAGAAGACGCGATATCGCAAGTTAATGAAATACCAGGAAGAAACAGTTTTTCAACTTGCGCGGAAGACGCAATATTGCGAGTTTATGGAATGCCAGGAAGGCCAAAAACCTGCCAATTTTAACATGTAAGCAACATGTCGCTTAATTAAAATTTTCCGTTCGAGTTGAAATTTTTCAACTTGCGTAGAAGACGCGATATTTCAAGTTAATGAAATACCAGGAGAAACAGTTTTTCAACTTGCGCGGAAGACGCAATATTGCGAGTTTATGGAATGCCAGGAAGGCCAAAAACCTGCCAATTTTAACATGTAAGCAACATGTCGCTTAATTAAAATTTTCCGTTCGAGTTGAAATTTTTCAACTTGCGTAGAAGACGCGATATTTCAAGTTAATGAAATACCAGGAAGAAACAGTTTTTCAACTTGCGCGGAAGACGCAATATTGCGAGTTTATGGAATGCCAGGAAGGCCAAAAACCTGCCAATTTTAACATGTAAGCAACATGTCGCTTAATTAAAATTTTCCGTTCGAGTTGAAATTTTTCAACTTGCGTAGAAGACGCGATATTTCAAGTTAATGAAATACCAGGAAGAAACAGTTTTTCAACTTGCGCGGAAGACGCAATATTGCGAGTTTATGGAATGCCAGGAAGGCCAAAAACGCGCCATTTTTAACATGTAAGCAATATGTCCCTCAATTAAAATTTTCGGTTCGAGTTGAAACTTGCACGGAAGACATGATATTGCGAGTTTATGGAAAGCCAGGAAGGTCAAAAATGCATGAATTTTAACATCTAAGCAACATGTCGCTCAATTCAAATTTTCTGTTTGAGTTTAAATTTTTCAACTTGCGTAGAAGATGAAATATTGCGAGTTTATGGAAAGCCAGGAAGGTCGAAAATGTCAAATTTGAACATGTAAACAACATGTCGCTCAATTCAAATTTTCCGCTTTAGTTGAAATATTTCAACTTGCATGGAAGACGTGATATTGTGAGTTTATGAAAAGCCAGGAAGTTTCAACAAACACATGAAGTTTAACCCGTAAACAACACATTGATCGACTAAAAAAACGCATTATTTGTGTTTTTGCATTTATACTATTCATTCATTTTCAGTTTAATTTTAATCGTGACAGCCGGGATACGTTGTTTAACAGTGCAGGGGCATTTTTTGCCCATTTGCCTTAAATTTTTGTTTATTTACTTATTTATTGTTTATTTTGGTGGAAATTGCCACAAGTCCTCGTTAATTTCTGACCCTGCCAACAACCACAGCAAAAAACACTCAGAATACTAATAACTGTGTAGCAATGTGTTAAAAACCTTTCAACCGTATCCATCTTATTTTTCCCGTAAGAGCGGGTGTGGTCATTTGTGAATTGAATGTGTCTGGCTTCCAGTTGTTTTTAGCTGTACAAACTCATTTTGCTGTTCGACATTGCAAGCTGGTGTGTCTTAACATATTATTTTAATGTTATCTTAATCAGTGGATTGTAGCGAAACAGTTTTACTAACTGCACTTCGTTATTCTTCTCATTATTTTCCTACAGTGGATTATAAATCGGAAGTCTAACACATTAAAAGAAAACAGCTTACTTCCGCATTGAAAAAATATGGTGGATATCAACGTGCTAAAAACATTCAGAATATCCTAGCAACCACATAGCAACTACCTATTTATCAGCATTTATCTGCAACACCCAAGCAGCATTCACCGTGCTATTGTCACGATTTTAATGGTTTAATGTTATGATCTATTGTTATGAGTTATGATTTATTCCTTATTATTTTTCTGCCTCTATCTTTCAGGGTTTTATTGTAAAATATAATCAGGCACTCACTTTATCATTTTCCTCTCTCTTTCATGCATTCTCATTTCTGTGGGGACTGAATCAGCTGCAAACCTCCAGAACAGAACCGTTGTTCCTGACAGTTTCATTGTTGGTTTATTTTACTCTCAATAAGTCACTATATCAGCAGCTTTCACATCCTCCTGTGTGTCTCGCTCAATGGCAGGATATTTTTCAATCCAAAACCACAGACATTGTGCTTCTGAGTTTCTGTTTCTGTACAAAGTGGGCGAGTCTGTCGTAATCGCTGTCTCACTTTCTCACTCTTATCAGATAAAACACACTGCAGCAATGAACTCTCATTCAGTGCATTAGAACACATGGATAAACTTACTGACCCCTTTGTTTTAACCAAAACAATTAATTCTGTATTAAATTAATTAAATGTATTACATTTTAGTATTAAATAATGTTAATAAAATAAAAAACAAAACTTAGGTATTTTTCCAGATTTTCTCTTAAAGGGTAGTTCATCCCAAAAAATTTTTTAAATTAAATTAAATTAATTTGATCATTATTTACTCACCCTCAAGTTATTCCAAACCTGTATGAGTTTATTTCTTTTGTTGAACATAAAAGAATATATTTTGAAGAATGTTGATAACCACACAGTTGACGTAGCTATTGACGTCCATAGTATGAAAAAAATACAGTGGAAGTCTGTGGCTACCAGCAACTGTTTATTGGGCAAAATGTTTCAAAATAATTATTTTGTGCTCAACAGAAGAAAAAAACTCATACGGGTTTGGAACAACTTGAGGGTGAGTAAAATATGACAGGATTTAAATTTTAGATGAACTATACCTTTAAGATTAGAAGAACATAAATTTAGTTAAGAAGCTGAGGCAGATTTCCCTGCCAGGGTTCCCGTTATATAGTTTACGATTCATTAAATTACCCAGATCATCAGTTTAACTTGAGTCCAGGTTGAGAGCGATCTATCTGAATGGCAGGAAACACGCTTGGGCTCCCACAGTAGGTCGCGTCGTGGTGAGAGGTCAGAGATCACATTGACCGTCAGTGTCTTGGGTTACAGGAGTGCAAGAGAGCACGAATGTACTCAGAGGGGGGGCTGTGTGTAAAACCAGTGTCAGGTCAGCAGGAAATGCCTCATGTTTCGGGTGGGTTCGCTGGAGCTGATGCTGTAGGACTCATCAAAACGAATCTAAATGAGTCATGCAAAAGTTACTCTAGGATGAAACCGGGGGAAGAGGTTTCAGTTTTCAGTTATACTTTCTATGAAGCATGTGTATATATAATGCATTGTAAAGGCATTTCAAAGGTATTCATGTTACATAAATAAGATAATGGTATAAATATTGACACAACAGTTATGTCTTTAAAGGGATAGTTCACACAAAAATGAAAAATCTATCAATAATTCTTCATGTTTTTCCAAACCTGTAAGACCTTTGTTCATCTTCGAAACACAAATTAAGATTTTTTTTTTATGAAATTCAAGATGTTCAAGGCCCAGAAAGGCAGTAAGGACATCAGTAAAACAGTCCATGTCACTATTGAGTCAGTGGTTCGATGTGTTATGGTACTCTTGTAAACGGGTGTCGAAGACTGACACGGAAGAGAATAAATTGTTAAAAAAATATAATTTTTGTCATTTTTAACGCTGTCCTTAACGACCATTCTGGGCCTTGAACATGGTAGTTGCATTGATGTCTATGCAGGGTCAGAAAGCTCTCGGATTTAATCAAAAATATGTTAACATGTACATTTTTGGATGAACTATACCTTTAAATGCATAAAGAGATAATTAAGTGTGTAAATATATATATATATATATATATATATATATACACACTGCCACTCAACATTTTTGGATCAGTAAGACTTGTAATGTTTTTTTTTAAAGTTTCTTATGCTATCAAGGCTGTGCTTATTTATTATAAATCTATGCTATGACTTTTTATTAATTTAACACATTCTTGGTGAATAAATGTATTAATTTTTTTCAAAAAAAGAAAGAATAAAAATGTACTGACCAAAAACTTTTGAACAGTAGTGTATTTTGTTAGAAAACCTTTCTATTTTAAATAAATGCTGTTGTTTTGAACCTTTTATTGATCAAGGAATCCTGAAAAAAGTATCACAGGCTCCAAAAAATATTAAGCAGCACCTGTTTTCAACATTGATTATAAATCAGCATATTAGAATGATTTCTGAAGGTTCACGAGTTCGCCCTTACATCTAATCTGCTTGAGCGAGTATTAAGCATATTTTGGCGTGCTGTCCGGGGGAAGGGTTCCGGCCGGAATACAGGCCGGACCCAGAGAACTCCCCCTGCTAGTGTAGGATAGAAACAGATTAGAAGTGGGGAGTAGGGGTGGAGGAGGGATGCCAAGAAACTGTCGCTGGATGGAGGTAAGACGGCTGGTAATATATAGAGGATGCGCTGATTGAATGATTGGTTTAAACAGGTTGCACCTGTGCCGAATGGGTTGATTATCTGATCGTGCTCCTCCTGAACCTTGTTTAATCAAACATCATATTGTGTGACACTGAAGACTGGAGTAATGATGCTGAAAATTTAGCTTTGTATCACAGGAATGAATTAGATTTTGAAATATATTAGAAAACAGTTATTTTAAATTGAAATAATATTTCACAATATTATTTTTTTTTCTATATTTTTGATTAAATAAATGCAGCCTTGATGAGCATAAGAAACATCTTTAAAAACCATTAAAAATCTTACTGATCTTAGACTTTTGAGTGGCAGTATATATATATATATATATATATATATATACTATTATATTATCCATAGCTGACCTGAACAGAGTGTAACTCACTGTTAAATGTATTACAGAACACTTTAGCACAATCATTTCAATAATGTGTGTTTCTGTGTCTGTGTGTGTGTGTGTGTGTGTGTGTGTGTGTGTGTGTGTGTGTAGGTATGATTTTGTACAGGTGTTTGATGGTGTGGATGAGAACGCTTTCTCTCCTGGGAGGTTCTGCGGCAAAATCGCTCCGTCTCCGATTATCTCTAGTGGAAACTCTTTGCTCATCAAATTCACCTCAGACTATGAAAGCACTGGAGCCGGATTCAGCATCCGCTATGAAATACACCGCACAGGTACCAGAAAACACACACACACACACACACACACACACACACACACACACACACACACACACACACACACACACACACACACATGTTGGGTTTACATGTTTTATGGGGACATTCCATAGGCGTAATGGTATTTATACTGTATAAACCGTACTTTCTATTGCCCTACACCTACCCTACACCTAAACCTAGCCCTCACAGGAGATTGTGCACACTTTTACTTCATCAAAAAAACTCATTGTGCATGATTTATAAGCCTGTTTCCTCATGGGGACCTGAGAAATGTCCCCACAAGGTCAAAATCTACTGGTATTCCTATCCTTGTGGGGACATTTGGTCCCCACAACGTGATGAATACCAGGTACACACACACACACACACACACACACACACACACAGAGTCAAAGATCTTATATTGCACATGCACAATAACACGAGCACGCTAACACAAAATGAAGGTCTTTAAATCAAAATATTGATTCTCTTTTAATGTTTTAAAATGCTATTCAAGTATGCAGGTTACTGAACTGTTCAGTGAGGCTTTAAAAACATTATGCAACTTGTTCTTATGCATTCTGTGCAGGTACTGAATGTTCCAGAAACTTCACAGAACCACACGGAGTGATCCAAACCCCTGGTTTCCCTGATAAGTATCCAAACAACCTCGAGTGCACCTTCATCATCTTTGCGCCCAAGATGGCAGAGATTGTTTTGGACTTCCAGAGCTTTGATATGGAACCGGACACAACCGCACCTGTGGGGGCCGTCTGCAGATTTGACTATCTGGAGATATGGGACGGATATCCTACAGGTAGAGGAACTTATAAGTAAAACAGTGCTGACTTTCAGACTTCACGCTGAGAGAAGCAGGAAGTTTGTAAAGAGCCGGAGGAAAGGCTTTTTAGAAGAACAGAGCTATTAAAGACACGCACACAAAATCCAAACATAACGGCTCTTTACGAAAATGTTCTGCATGATGAAAGGTTGAGTTTGAGATCGAATTGTGAACTAAATTGCTCAATTTAATCTCTCTCTCTCAGTGGGGCCTCATATTGGTCGATACTGTGGTTCCAGACAGCCAGGTCGTGTGATCTCGTACACTGGCATTCTCTCTCTCAGCATCCACACAGACAACGCCATCACCAAGGAGGGCTTTTCAGCCAATTACAGCATCCGAACCAGCTCGGACCCACCTCAGCCACACCAAGGTTAGTGTGGGATGTTTAGTTTCATTTATAAGTGTTCATTTTGTACATATATTTTATAATTTGTCTGTTTATTGTGTTTGTCAAGGTGTGTATTTTTCTCACCTCTCTCTTAATAACGCTGTTTGTGATGCTGTACTTTTAAGGCTTCACTAAATACGTGACCTCTGCTGTGACTTTTATACTAGTGAAATAACAAAGCATATGCACTGTGAATTTGCTGCTGGGTCCAGTATTAGACAGTTGATATATAAATGCAGGTGAATGTTAAAGGAGAATAATAAAAATGTCCTGATAATTTACTCACCCCTATGTCATCCAAGATGTACATGTCTTTCTTTCTTCAGTCGCAAAAAAATTAAGGTTTTTGAGGAAAACATTCCAGAATTGTTCTTCATATAATTCACTTCAATGGTGGCCAGTGGTTTGAAGGTCCAAATTGCAGTTTCAGTGCAGCTTCAA
>NC_133369.1:51071811-51104503 GCF_049309525.1 Garra rufa
GGAGTGCCGAAGAGGTCAAAACTGCTGATCAGGTGCGTGAGCCAACCATTACATCCGCGCCGGTGGAGTACTTCGAAGAGCAAGAAGGGGCGGTAGAGAGCCCCGCCCACTGCACTACCACTGAGGGTGAGCTGGAACAAGATTATGGGGACTTAATGGACTGTGTCATGGAAATACCTATCTGCCTGGATTTCCCACCCACCCTCCCTCTTCTGCCTAGTCCTGAATCTCCGCTGGTTCCGCCCAGCCTACCTGAATTCCCGTTGTCAACTGTCTGTCCCCTTGCTCACCCTCAGCCCACCATCTGTGCGGTGGGTTCGCCGCAGGTCTGCCAGTCTCCATCGGTGTCATGGCTGGAGGATCCCTCACCATCGCCTCCAGCCTCAGAGTCCTGGACTCCACCTCGGCCCTCCGACCCTGCGGCTCCACCCCGGCTCTCTGCTCCCTCGTCTCCGCCGTCGCCCGTCGATCCACCAGCTCCACCGGGCTCCATCGGCCCTCCGGCTCCGCCCTGGTCAGTCGTCGCCCCACCTTCGCCTCAGGACTATACTCCTCCGGCTGTGCCTTGTCGCTCCGTCCCACCGGCTCATTGGACCTCCTCCCTCCCGCGGGCACAGCCTCGGTCCTCTGTCGCTCCGGCTCCGCCGCGGATCTCCGGATCTCCATCTCCGCCTTGGTCGCCAGAGCCTTGGGTTCCGCCTTGGCCCTCCGGATCCGCGGTGTCACCCAAGATCTTCGGCTTTCCGTCTCTGTCTCGGGCTCTCCCACCACCTGCTCCGCCTCCGTCGGTCGGCCCCATGGAGTCGTCAGCCTCTCCTCCACCATGGCTCCTCCCTCCATCGGCTCCACCGTGGCATTCCATCTTGGCTGCGTTCTGGGTCTCACCTGGCTCCTCCTGCTCCAGCCCCCTCCTGTCACCTCCTTGGCTCCTCCCTCCGTCATCACCTCCATGGACATTTCTGTCACCTTTTTGGACTTCATTCCTGGCCCCCCTTCCGGAAGAACGTCCTCCACCCAAACCCCCTCCTAAGGACTTTGTAGTTCGGTCGGCGCGTGGACGCGCCTTTTCCGGGAGGGGGGTGTAATGTCACACCCCTGGACTTTATGTTGGTTTCTCCCATTCTCCCCCGCAGTTCAGTGTGTTTTGGTTTCTCCCTCATCGTCTGCACCTGTGTTTGTAATCAGTCTGTGTATTTAAGGTGTGTGTTTTCCCCTGTACTCTTGTCGGTCTTTGATGTTATATGGATGTCTACCCTGCTGTTCCTGTGTCTGCTTGTATTCCGTTGGATTTATTAAATATTCGTCTTTTACTACGTCGTTGTTCGTGTGTTCCTGCCTACATCGTGACATGCAGTATATATTTAGAAAATATTTACATGTATTTACATGTATATATTCATATTAATATAATTTATATTACATATTAATATATAAACAACATATTTTTCTTAAATATATACTTGCATGTGTGTAAATTATGTGTATATATAAACATACACAGTAGACACATATATATTATGTACACAAAAACTTTTATTTTGGATGCGATTAATCACGATTAATCATGATTAATCATTGCCCAGCACTATACATATTAATAAATACACATATTCCTGAAATATATACATGTATATGTGTACATTTTTATATACATATACATATACACAGCACATACACATATATGTAAACACAAATTTTTATTTTGGATGCGATTAATCGCGATTAATTGATTTGACAGCACTAATTGTAATGTATCTTAACTATGGCACTGGTTTGTAGTGCAAACAGTTTTACCGTTTACTGCACGTTGTTAATCTTCTCGTTATTTCCCTATCCACCTTATTCTTTAAAGCGGATGTAAGCCTATGGGTGAGACGTTCAGTTCATTATCCTCTATAGGGAAATAACGAGAAGAATAACAATGTGCAGTTTCACGGCATGTTCCTAGTTAAGGTAATACATTACAATTATATGGTAAGACACGCCAGTTCGCAATATCAAGCAGCAAAACAAGTTTTGTACAGCTAAAAATAGCTTGATGCGGATGAGACCGGAAGCCAGACCCATAAAATTTACAAATGGCCACGGCCGCTCTTACGGAAAAATTATGTGGATAGCCGCTAATGAACCGGAAGTCTCACTCATAGGTTTTGACGATGTACGATTTGATTTTAACAAAAGGTGCTTGAGCGGCATACTGTTGCTATGGTTACCTCAGGCAAAAACGACTTACGTTCGACTATTTCGCTCATTCTTGAATAACTTGTAAATAACCTCTCTTTAGTAGTTACTAAGACCTTGTTTGAAAGCGTATACACGCGTATACATAGAAGCGCATATACAAAAAAAGTCTTTTGTTTTAGTTTATTTTTAGGGGTCCTAGTTAATTAGGGGTACCAGCTCCCCCAAAACCCCTCATAATTCGCACCCTGCTTTGAGGGACATCTTGTTTGAGCACTGCGCTCCCACGCAGAGGAGCGCAAAGTCTCTTTGGTTTGGCTCACTGTCTCCGTGTCTGGTTGGCAGAAAGACAGCGCGTCTCTGCCTGGAAGGGGTTAGAGGGTTTGCTCGTTTCCAGTCCTGCCCATTCTCTCTCAAGGAGGGGAAACGCGAGCAACCAGTGCTGCTAGAGTTTTGTCACCCACAGTCTTCGATCGGATGCTGACATCTTCACAACAGTGAGAACCTGCTAAATATACCCACCAGAGCCCATCTATGCGCAAAAGAGAGAACGGAAATCAGTTATTTAAGGGAGTGACCCGACCGCACGCCCGCAGAAGCGCCCACAGCCCGCTGCCAACGAGCCGAAGGACGCGCTGTCAAGCCTCTCCAGACTTTGGATTATGAAATTTTACAGCGCTGACTGACTGTGCAAGAATTCGCTTTCCAGGGCTGCTGTGAGTTTTCTCCTTCGCGGTATGGAAGAGGAGACAGCGGTCCCCTGATCGCCTGAGTGACAGGATCTGAACTACCGCGTGGATTCAAAAAGAATTCATACACGAAATCCTGAGGATATTACTGAACAGATTTCTGTGAGGATGTACTGGCGTTTGCTCTGTGTGACTCTAACGGGATTGTCCGTGGTTCGCGCTCTAACGGGTGAGTTGGATATTGTGGTGTGTCGTGTCGGTTGCTCTGCGCACAGGAGAGCTCTGTTACGGTTATTACTGTCGTTTATTATCGATGCTCACCTGTAGGGCTGCTGTTTCAGATGGTAAACAGGTAGAAACCGCATCTGATGAGGGGAGAGATCAGTCGTTACGCACTATAGCGTTTATTGCTGTAAATAAGTTCACACCAGACTGTTTCCGCACTGTAAAAGTAAAAATGTACAGTTTGATACCTTAAGGAGATATTTGATCTGATCCGTAAATTCTTTTTGGTTTAAACTAGTTTAGTTAGGTTGATTTAGTGATATTAATATGGTTTACTTATAACCAATGAAAACCTGATGACGCATGATTTTAGTGTATTTCTTATTTATTTGTGTATTTTTAGTTTTGTATAATTATTATTTAGACATAATATACACAGTATAATTGGTTATTGTTATTGTTTTTCTATTTCTATATATTACTTAGCTAATTGGTGTAAAATAAGTAGATTAGTCGATTCATATTGTGGCAGCGCTTGACCAGAGATGCTCCGCATGTGTGTGTGTTTGCGAGAGTTGGGTGTGTGTTATCAGACGCAAACACCCAGACACAGTGGCATATCTGCCCACCACGTCTGCACACCCATAAACAGTGACCCCTCTCTTAGTCCACGGCCTGTTGTGTTCGGCTCAGATACATTGATCGATTTCCAGGCGCGTAATCGATCCTCTGATCTGGTCGATCCTCTGTCGAACAGCGTGTAAGATCAGAGCATGCTGTTTGTGACATTATGGGTGTCATGTTTCTTTTGTGCAGTTTGTCATCAATGGTCTGTACCAGTATGAGATGCATGTAGCGCACTGTAGTATGACTAATATCTAAGTATGACACCATGAGCTTCAGTTGTTAAAATTATGAATGTGCCACTCTGTTTTTAGAAAGTCCCTGTGGTGGGAAAATCACAATCACCAGCGCTGGGTATGTGACCTCTCCTGGTTACCCGACTGGATACCCGGTGAACCAGCAGTGCAGCTGGCTGATCCAGGCGCCTGATCCACAGCAGAAGATCCTCATCAACTTCAATCCGCATTTTGATCTGGAAAGTCGGGAATGCAAGTAAGTCTAACCAACATTTGTGTCCTGTAGAAATGATAGATATCCTTAGAGTCTGTGAGCTATTTTGTAGACATGCATGAATACAGCTCCTATTAACTGAATTAGGCAATTGATTTTCTTTAAGAAAACCAATATGTTCTTACCTACAAGTGGTATCACAAAACATCTACCTGCTTTCAAACCTGCGCTCAGATCATGAGGTGTGCCACCTGTTGGTTGAAAATGAAATATTTCATATTTATGGAGCTAAATTTAGGAGGAGTTGAACTAGATCTGTTTGAGAACAACAGTCCCGGGCTGTGATAATGGATCTGCATTTATCACTCACAGGGGTTGTTTTTCCCAAGGAAAAAAGGGGGATGGTTTTCCCAAGAGGAAATCTCAAGAATGCAAGGAGTCAAAGCAGAAAAATGTGAACTGCGCGTAGAACGCAGCTTATGGTTTCATTTTCATCAGTTTGATGAGGCTTCCAGCATCACATGAGTAATTAAGCTGATTGTTTCCTTAACGAGGAGGCTGACAGACAATGACAATAAATGATAGTGAGGTTGGAGGCTGAGCTTGTTATTGCCCTGGCCTGTGGCTTATTTCGGTGGTTTGGTTAACAGCATCAGCACGCAAACACTCGCAAGGCTTTGTGTGGACTGGATCTCATAAATGAGATGGATTTGATGAGTCTCTCTGTCATTTTAAACAGCTCGTAAATGGCCGCGTAAATCAGCAGCTGTCAGTCACACAGACTTGGCTTTACTATTGGGTTGGATTTCAGTGTCAGGGGACCAATGAAAAGTCCCTTATGCTGAATGTCCTGCTGTGGGCCCCTGAGGGGGCATGAAAGAGAAACAGACAGACCATGACCATCCCTTTATATTCATTTTCTCTTTCAGTCCATCTTCTTTAGTTTGTGTGTGTGTGAGGGAGATAGAGATGTAGATGGAGGGTATGTTTAGAACGGCACACTACGCATACTATTTTTGAAGTGTGCAGTAGGTAAACTGTTTGCAGATTTTTTTGTGTGTGTGACTAGAATGCTGTATCAGTTTGACCTACATTGTGCGTAGATACTGTATCCCACAATGCAACGCACTCAACTTCAACTTCAACTTCTATATCCACTCAAAAAACTTTTGTACTCTGTGTGACAAATGAAATGAACCAGAATGTATATATCCACCTTCTTATCTTGTTTGATCATACTCTTAAAGTTTAAAGGAATTGTTCACCCACAAATGACAACTTGATCACTATTTGTGATGCTGGACCACAAAACCAGTCATAAGCAGCGCGTATATATTTGTAGCAATAGCAAAAATTATAAATTTTTCTTTTATGCCAAAAATCATTAGGATATTAAGTAAAGCTCGTGTTCCATGAAGATATTTTGTAAATTTCCTACCGTGAATATATAAAAACTTAAACTTTAGTAATATGCATTGCTAAGAACTTCATTTGGACAACTTTAAAGGCGATTTTCTCAATATTTAGATTTTTTTGCACCCTCTAATATTGTCCTGTCCTAACAAATCATACATCAATGAAAAGCTTATTAATTCAATTAAATTAAAATGTACCCTTATGACTGGTTTTGTGGTCCAGGGTCACATTTTCTTACCCTCATGTCACTTCAAATCTGTATGACTTTTTCTTTTATGAAACAAAAAGATATTTTAAAGAATGTTTTATCTATTTTTGTCTATACAATCAAAGTCACTGGCATCCAAAACAACTTTGGAACCCACTGAAATTCATTGCTTTCCCAAAAACACTGAGACATTTTTCTAAATATCTTCTTTTGTGTTGCACAGAAGAAAGACATTCAGGTTTGAAACAACTTGAGCGTGGGTAAATAAAATCTCCTTTAAGACATTTTTACATAAAATTGGATAAATTCAAAGCAACCATGTTTGATTTCAGAGCTTATTGAATGCATATTGCAAATTTAAATATGTAATGAAGTCATAATTAACTTAGCAGGCAGTGTACGCAGTATATAAGCAGCACGCTGATATTCCACTCTTAAGCTTACTTTTAGTTAAAAACCATATCTCATTTTACGAAAATCCCCAAAAGATACAGAAAGACAAGAATATGAAGAGTCCTTAATGATGTGTTAGTCTGAATCATCAGTTGAATCATTTGTAACATAAACTCTTAAAAGGATAGTTCACCCAAAAATACAAATTCCGTCATTAATTACTCACCCTCATGTCATTCCAAACCCGTGAGACCTTTGTTCATCTTCAGAAAACAAATGAAGATATTTTAGATGAAATCTGAGCTTTTTGACCCTGTATAGACAGCGACGCAACTACCACGTTCAAGTTACAGAAAGGTAGTAAGCACATCATTAAAATAGTCCATGTGACATTAGTGGTTCAACCGTAATGTTATGAAGCTTCTTTTCCGTGTCAGTCTCCACCACACGTTCATGAGAGTACCACAAAGAATGCTTGTGAACGCATGTCGAAGACTGACAGGGTCAAAAAGCTCTTTGAAAAATTTTCTAAATGTGTGTTTTGAAGATCATTAAGGTCTTACGGGTTTGAAACGACACAAAAGTGAGTAATAAATGAAATAATTTTTCTTTGGGTGAACTACCCTTTTAAGGTCATCAACTTTGGTGTTGGGTTTGAGCGACTAATTGTGTAGCATGTCAGAAATGAACCACATTTTCAATCACTTGATGTGTTTGCTCTGGATTTAAATGTACAGGGTTCCAGCTGCAGATGTTTATCAAGCATGTAACAGAGATCCTTGGAACCTTCCAAGTTTTACCAGAAATACAAAAACTGGCATTGATATAGAAACACATCACTGACTGCAATTTCGACAGATATACAGATGGATAATTAGTCAAAGACTATTCAAAACAACCATTCTCACCCTGAGCTTGGTGTGAAACTGTAACTCGGCACTGGTATTACTTTATTTTCTCCCAGAATTCCAAGGAGTTTCAGACCTTTCCCATCCATTCACTGGGCTTAAATGTTCTGTCTCAGAATGGCAACATAAGTGTGTGACTGTCAGTGTGTGCTGTGGAATGTCTGGTGTGTTTTGGACAGACTACCATGAATGTGCGTCTCAGAACAGGAAGGTTAATCAGAACTTCGCTTTAAGTTGGACCAGATGCTGCTGTGTTGTTCTTGGACCGCCGTCAGATTTTTTGCTGTGGCAAAACTTGCAGAGTTTATGGTGAACATTATTAAACGAAGCCTGCGGAAAAGCCCAGGAGACCTCCGCGAACACCGTATTCATTCCTTCCTGCGCTGCACTGCACTGCAGAGAACAAACACATTGGACAATCTAATAGCCTTTTATTTCAACATATTATATAACAGAGCAGAGCTGGTTACAGCTTTCAGATTCTTCAGAGTTTCTGTCTAGGAAAAACCATCTTCATTGAACTTTTAATTACAAGTTGTAATTCAGACTTGATGGTTGCGATGACAAAAATGCTAGCGGCTTCTAGTGTTAAATGTAGTTAGATAGCACATTCATATTCATATTTGATATGCCATTTTATTACAGCCAATGTTACCTGGTACGCTTTCTTTATTCATATAATGGTGAATTAAAGTAGCGCTTAATTATTTTGCTGTCATCAACAACAAAGCCGCACATGGATCAATTTTGGCGTTATGAACGTTGCCATGGAAACAAATTATATCTGAGCCTGAGGATGTGAACAGCTCCAAGTAGAATCTCCAAGTTGTCATCTTGTAATTATGGTAATTCCAACAAGGCATGCATGCAGCAGAACATTGCTCTTAAGTTCTCATTGAAAAAGCTTCATAGGTTCTCTCTGGACACAAAAGCTAAACAATAAAGTGGCATGTTAATTGAAAAGGACCAAATTGACAGAGGGCATCCATGCTGAGAAATCAGATATTTGGTTATTTGTTTCAGGAGTGTGTTGCTTTTAAACTTGTTTTTTTCTAACGTGAGTGCTTATTTAGCTCACCCTGCCTGATTTGTTTACAGTAGTAGTTGTGTACTCGTTTTATCTTGTGTCTTAGCGGGTCACTGTGTTTCTAGTGCATTCTTGTCTTATCTGAGAGGTCGTTGGAGATGCCGGTCCTGCAAATGCCTCTGGCCCCAGATAGTAATGTAATTAGTGTGAAATCAGTCACATATGTTCCAGTGCCACAACACACACACATAATCTATAACCTTCATATATAACGTAGAGACAGAAATGCAGTTTTCCATTTCAGTTTTGCTTGTCTGTTTTATGATGCGTGTTCCAGGAGAGAAAACACAAGTAGTTTACTGCAGCATTCAGGAGGATTGATTCCTCTCAGTCCCTCTACACACACACTTACAGAGCAGAAATAATGTTCATCATTAATGGCTTTGTTGTGTGGGAATGCTTTAATAATTCTGCACATATTAATCATTAATGACACTCTGTTTCTCTCTCTACGCCTTCTTAACAGCCCTCACGAACACACTCTGTTTCACACACACACACACACACACACACACACACACACACACGCATTATTGCTAAGACAAGCATCACTATTACTGTTACTCATACATAGTGGTAGAGATTTGAACAAACTGCTAACTCTTCAGTATTAAACTTTGGCATGTAACTTCCTAGTAAAAACATGTTTAAAACACACTAAACACCCCAGCAACCGAGGTTAGAAATTAACTTTTCCATTAAAGGGCAATATTTGCCCGCTGGAATTGATTTTACATTTGTGAGGGCAATTTTTATAATTACCTTAAAGACAACCACATGTTGTCTTTAATGTTAAACTTAATTTTAGCCAATTTCTTTAATATTTTAAACTGTTGTCAATAACAATAGACTGTTTAAAATTGTGTCTAATTTATACAAAAAGGAAAAAAAACAGGAGTTCGTAGAGCTGCAATATAATGCCAGAAATCATTATTGTAGATTATTGCTCTTTATATTGTAGTAATGACTATTAATATCAATAGAGAAAACCATATGGAACGTTTTTGTTTCGTTTTGGGAACATCACATTCTGGCTTCATAAACAAACATACGGTCCATGAAGTCTAGCACAAGTTATGGAAAAACTCCCATTATAATCACTGAAGCTATGAAATTAATCTTTTATTAACAGAATATCACACGTTTATGGAAAGCCAGGAAGGTAAAAAATGTGCTAATTTTAACATGTAAGCAACATGTCGCTTAATTAAAATTTTCCGTTCGAGTTGAAATTTTTCAACTTGCGTAGAAGACACGATATCGCAAGTTAATGAAATACCAGGAAGAAACAGTTTTTCAACTTGCGCGGAAGACGCAATATTGCGAGTTTATGGAATGCCAGGAAGGCCAAAAACGCGCCAATTTTAACATGTAAGCAATATGTCCCTCAATTTAAATTTTCGGTTCGAGTTGAAACTTGCACGGAAGACATGATATCGCGAGTTTATGGAAAGCCAGGAAGGTTAAAAATGCATGAATTTTAACATCTAAGCAACATGTCGCTCAATTCAAATTTTCTGTTCGAGTTGAAATTTTTCAACTTGCGTGGAAGACGCAATACCACAGGTTTATTAAAAGCTAGGAAGGTCAAAAATTAGCAAATTTTAACATGTAAGCAACATGTCACTCAATTCGAATTTTCCGTTCAAGTTGAAATTTTTCAACTTGCGCGGAAGACGCGATATCGCTAGTTTATGGAAAGCCAGGAAGATCAAAAACGCATGAATTTTAACATCTAAGCAACATGTCACTCAATTCAAATTTTCCGTTCAAGTTGAAATTTTTCAACTTGCGTAGAAGATGGAATATTGCGAGTTTATGGAAAGCCAGGAAGGTCGAAAATGTCACATTTGAACATGTAAACAACATGTCGCTCAATTCGAATTTTCCACTTGAGTTGAAATTTTTCAACTTGCATGGAAGACGCGATATTGTGAGTTTATGAAAATCCATGAAGTTTCAACAAACACATGAATTTTAACCCGTAAACAACACATTGATCGACTAAAAAAACGCATTATTTGTGTTTTTGCATTTATACTATTCATTCATTTTCAGTTTAATTTTAATCGTGACAGCCGGGATACGTTGTTTAACAGTGCAGGGGCATTTTTTGCCCATTTGCCTTAAATTTTTGTTTATTTATTTATTTATTGTTTATTTTGGTGGAAATTGCCCCAAGTCCTCGTTAATTTCTGACCCTGCCAACAACCACATAGCAAAAAACACTCAGAATACTAATAACTGTGTAGCAATGTGTTAAAAACCTTTCAACCGTATCCATCTTATTTTTCCCGTAAGAGTGGGTGTGGTCATTTGTAAATTGAATGTGTCTGGCTTCCAGTTGTTTTTAGCTGTACAAACTCATTTTGCTGTTTGACATTGCAAGCTGGTGTGTCTAAACATATTATTTTAATGTTATCTTAATCAGTGGATTGTAGTGAAACAGTTTTACTAACTGCACTTCGTTATTCTTCTCATTATTTTCCTACAGTGGATTATAAATCGGAAGTCTAACACATTAAAAGAAAACAGCTTACTTCCGCATTGAAAAAATATGGTGGATATCAACGTGCTAAAAACATTTAGAATATCCTAGCAACCGCATAGCAACTACCTATTTATCAGCATTTATCTGCAACACCCAAGCAGCATTCACCGTGCTATTGTCACGATTTTAATGGTTTAATGTTATGATCTATTGTTATGAGTTATGATTTATTCCTTATTATTTTTCTGCCTCTATCTTTCAGGGTTTTATCGTAAAATATAATCAGGCACTCACTTTATCATTTTCCTCTCTCTTTCATGCATTCTCATTTCTGTGGGGACTGAATCAGCTGCAAACCTCCAGAACAGAACCGTTGTTCCTGACAGTTTCATTGTTGGTTTATTTTACTCTCAATAAGTCACTATATCAGCAGCTTTCACATCCTCCTGTGTGTCTCGCTCAATGGCAGGATATTTTTCAATCCAAAATCACAGACATTGTGCTTCTGAGTTTCTGTTTCTGTACAAAGTGGGCGAGTCTGTCGTAATCGCTGTCTCGCTTTCTCACTCTTATCAGATAAAACACACTGCAGCAATGAACTCTCATTCAGTGCATTAGAACACATGGATAAACTTACTGACCCCTTTGTTTTAACCAAAACAATTAATTCTGTATTAAATTAATTAAATGTATTACATTTTAGTATTAAATAATGTTAATAAATTAAAAAACAAAACTTAAGTATTTTTCCAGATTTTCTCTTAAAGGGATAGTTCATCCTAAAAAATAAAATAAAATAAATTAAATTAAGTTGATCATTATTTACTCACCCTCAAGTTATTCCAAACCTGTATGAGTTTATTTCTTTTGTTGAACATAAAAGAATATATTTTGAAGAATGTTGATAACCACACAGTTGACGTAGCTATTGACGTCCATAGTATGAAAAAAATACAGTGGAAGTCTGTGGCTACCAGAAACTGTTTATTGGGCAAAATGTTTCAAAATAATTATTTTGTGCTCAACAGAAGAAAAAAACTCATACGGGTTTGGAACAACTTGAGGGTGAGTAAAATATGACAGGATTTAAATTTTAGATGAACTATACCTTTAAGATTAGAAGAACATAAATTTAGTTAAGAAGCTGGGGCAGATTTCCCTGCCAGGGTTCCCGTTATATAGTTTACGATTCATTAAATTACCCAGATCATCAGTTTAACTTGAGTCCAGGTTGAGAGCGATCTATCTGAATGGCAGGAAACACGCTTGGGCTCCCGCAGTAGGTCGCGTCGTGGTGAGAGGTCAGAGATCACATTGACCGTCAGTTTCTTGGGTTACAGGAGAGCAAGAGAGCACGAATGTACTCAGAGGGGGGGCTGTGTGTAAAACCAGTGTCAGGTCAGCAGGAAATGCCTCATGTTTCGGGTGGGTTCGCTGGAGCTGATGCTGTAAGAGTCATCAAAACGAATCTAAATGAGTCATGCAAAAGTTACTCTAGGATGAAACCGGGGGAAGAGGTTTCAGTTTTCAGTTAGACTTTCTATGAAGCATGTGTATATATAATGCATTGTAAAGGCATTTCAAAGGTATTCATGTTACATAAATATGACAATGGTATAAATATTGACAACAGTTATATCTTTAAAGGGATAGTTCACACAAAAATGAAAAATCTATCAGTAATTCCTCATGTTTTTCCAAACCTGTAAGACCTTTGTTCATCTTCGAAACACAAATTAAGATATTTTTTATGAAATTCGAGATGTTCAAGGCCCAGAAAGGCAGTAAGGACATCAATAAAATAGTCCATGTCACTATTGAGTCAGTGGTTCGATGTGTTATGGTACTCTTGTAAACGGGTGTCGAAGACTGACACGGAAGAGAATAAATTGTTAAAAAAAAAAAAATTGTAATATTTAACGCTGTCCTTATGACCATTCTGGGCCTTTCTGGGGTAGTTGCATTGATGTCTATGCAGGGTCAGAAAGCTCTCGGATTTAATCAAAAATATGTTAACATGTACATTTTTGGATGAACTATACCTTTAAATGCATAAAGAGATAATTAAATGTGTGTGTGTATATATATATATATATATACACACACACTGCCACTCAACATTTTTGGATCAGTACTATGCTATGACTTTTTATTAATTTAACACATTCTTGGTGAATAAATGTATTAATTTCTTTCAAAAAAAGAAAGAATAAAAATGTACTGACCAAAAACTTTTGAACAGTAGTGTATTTTGTTAGAAAACCTTTCTATTTTAAATAAATGCTGTTGTTTTGAACCTTTTATTGATCAAGGAATCCTGAAAAAAAAATCACAGGCTCCAAAAAACATTGTTTTCAACATTGATTATAAATCAGCATATTAGAATGATTTCTGAAGGATTGTGTGACACTGAAGACTGGAGTAATGATGCTGAAAATTTAGCTTTGTATCACAGGAATGAATTAGATTTTGAAATATATTAGAAAACAGTTATTTTAAATTGAAATAATATTTCACAATATTATTTTTTTTCTATATTTTTGATTAAATAAATGCAGCCTTGATGAGCATAAGAAACATCTTTAAAAACCATTAAAAATCTTACTGATCCCAGACTTTTGAGTGGCAGTGTATATATATATATATATATATATATATACTATTATATTATCCATAGCTGACCTGAACAGAGTGTAACTCACTGTTAAATGTATTACAGAACACTTTAGCACAATCATTTCAATAATGTGTGTTTCTGTGTCTGTGTGTGTGTGTGTGTGTGTGTGTGTGTGTGTGTGTGTGTGTGTGTAGGTATGATTCTGTACAGGTGTTTGATGGTGTGGATGAGAACGCTTTCTCTCCTGGGAGGTTCTGCGGCAAAATCGCTCCGTCTCCGATTATCTCTAGTGGAAACTCTTTGCTCATCAAATTCACCTCAGACTATGAAAGCACTGGAGCCGGATTCAGCATCCGCTATGAAATACACCGCACAGGTACCAGAAAACACACACACACACACACACACACACACACACACATGTTGGGTTTACATGTTTTATGGGGACATTCCATAGGCGTAATGGTTTTTATACTGTACAAACCGTACTTTCTATGGCCCTACACCTACCCTACACCTAAACCTTGCCCTCACAGGAGATTGTGCATACTTTTACTTCATCAAAAAAACTCATTGTGCATGATTTATAAGCCTGTTTCCTCATGGGGACCTGAGAAATGTCCCCACAAGGTCAAAATCTACTGGTATTCCTATCCTTGTGGGGACATTTGGTCCCCACAACGTGATGAATACCAGGTACACACATACACACACACACACACACACAGAGTCAAAGATCTTATATTGCACATGCACAATAACACGAGCACGCTAACACAAAATGAAGGTCTTTAAATCAAAATATTGATTCTCTTTTAATGTTTTAAAATGCTATTCAAGTATGCAGGTTACTGAACTGTTCAGTGAGGCTTTAAAAACATTATGCAACTTGTTCTTATGCATTCTGTGCAGGTACTGAATGTTCCAGAAACTTCACACAACCACACGGAGTGATCCAAACCCCTGGTTTCCCTGATAAGTATCCAAACAACCTCGAGTGCACCTTCATCATCTTTGCGCCCAAGATGGCAGAGATTGTTTTGGACTTCCAGAGCTTTGATATGGAACCGGACACAACCGCACCTGTGGGGGCCGTCTGCAGATTTGACTATCTGGAGATATGGGACGGATATCCTACAGGTAGAGGAACTTATAAGTAAAACAGTGCTGACTTTCAGACTTCACGCTGAGAGAAGCAGGAAGTTTGTAAAGAGCCGGAGGAAAGGCTTTTTAGAAGAACAGAGCAACCAAAGACACGCACACAAAACCCAAACATAACGGCTCTTTACGAAAATGTTCTGCATGATGAAAGGTTGAGTTTGAGATCGAATTGTGAACTAAATTGCTCAATTTAATCTCTCTCTCTCAGTGGGGCCTCATATTGGTCGATACTGTGGTTCCAGACAGCCAGGTCGTGTGATCTCGTACACTGGCATTCTCTCTCTCAGCATCCACACAGACAACGCCATCACCAAGGAGGGCTTTTCAGCCAATTACAGCATCCGAACCAGCTCGGACCCACCTCAGCCACACCAAGGTTAGTGTGGGATGTTTAGTTTCATTTATAAGTGTTCATTTTGTACATATATTTTATAATTTGTCTGTTTATTGTGTTTGTCAAGGTGTGTATTTTTCTCACCTCTCTCTTAATAATGCTGTTTTTGATGCTGTACTTTTAAGGCTTCACTAAATACGTGACCTCTGCTGTGACTTTTATACTAGTGAAATAACAAAGCATATGCACTGTGAATTTGCTGCTGGGTCCAGTATTAGACAGTTGATATATAAATGCAGGTGAATGTTAAAGGAGAATAATAAAAATTTCCTGATAATTTACTCACCCCTATGTCATCCAAGATGTACATGTCATGCAAAAAAATTAAGGTTTTTGAGGAAAACATTCCAGAATTGTTCTTCATATAATTCACTTCAATGGTGGCCAGTGGTTTGAAGGTCCAAATTGCAGTTTCAGTGCAGCTTCAAAGTGCTCTACATAAACCCAGCCGAGGAATAAGGGTCTTGTCTAGAGAAACGATCTGTCATTTTCTCAAAAAATATGTATTTATATACGTTTTAACAACAAATGCTCGTCTTTGGACCTTTAAACCGTTGGCCACCATAGAAGTCCACTATATAGAGAAAAATCCTGGAATGTTTTCCTCATAAACCTACATTTCTTTGTGACTGAAGAGAGAAATACATGACATGGATGACATGGGGATGTGTAAATTATGAGAAATGTTTTATTCTGAAAGTGAACAACTTCCTTAATGTCTTGATGACTGTGACAACACGAGTGAAATATGTTTTTGCAGCTTAGTTTCAATAAAAGGTCTTTTTAGACTGTGATTGGAGCTTTGAGTTCTGGGACTGCATCTTAGTCACTGGGAAAAGCGTGTTTCATAAAATAAACTCATGGTTGTCTTTAGTAAGACAGTCTGAATTGTATTGCTTTGTGGAAAAAGCAAGACACTAAACAACCTTGAATAAAATGTCAGAAAACAGGCATTCGTCACAGCTTCACTAAACATTTGTATATTATATACAAATTGAAAAAATATCCTGCATACAATTTTAATAATTGATTTTAATGAACAAATTTAGTGATTACAGTGCAAATAATAAAAAACACGAAGACCTCAATAGCATTAATTGAGTAAAAATGCCAAAAATGTGCAAAAAAAACATGGTGCAAATGAAAAAATATAACAATTGGAGAAGTACTAACCTACGTTAAAGAGGACAATGTAAATGATTATTGAAATATATATGATGGCGAATCTTCGGAGTTACGGACTGGACATTACCAGCAGCTACGGAAGATACATTGCCTCACAAATCCATCAAGTCAGCTCTGCTTGGACATTATCGTGAGTAGTAACGTTTTTGCTAGTGTTTCTGTTGTTTAGTATTCAGTAGCTCTATATATTTAGTGTATATATGGAAAAAGTTTTCATACCCCTTCATTTTTTTCACGTTTTGTTACATTGAAGCCTGTTAAACTGCTTTAAATAACTTTTTTCCCTACACTCCATACATCATAATGACAAAGCAAAAACAGGTTTGTAACAACTTTGCAAATTTATTAGAAATAAAAACTGAAATTATTCCATTGCATACATATTCGTTAGCTTGTCGGATCATACCAAAGAGACTAGAGGCTGTAAAGGTGCTTCAAATGTAAATACAGCATTAAGGGTGTCAATACTTATGCAATGCACTTATTTCAGTTTTATTATTTTTTTTATATAGATTGATGTGGAGAAAAAGTCATTTAAAGCAGTTTAACATGAGGCTGCAACATGAAAAAAATGAATGCTTTTGCAAGGCACTTTATTGCTCATTTTGTTTTGTTTTCCTACTTTTTAAATACCATTTAGCTATTCTGGATATTTTTTTATTTAGCTGGAAACATACTCCTCTCTCTTTTGTTTATTTTAGTCACTAAAGATGAAGAAAAGGCACAGCAAAGTGAAGGTAAAAACTTATGCTTACAGACTTAAAACAACAAGTCATAGCTCATCAAATTAGATATATATATATATATATATATATATATATATATATTTTACAACAATCAATCTGTTCATATCCCTCCCTAATGTTGCTAACTTCTTTTTCCAATGAAGACGATTTGGACAACATGAAGGTGACACCTGCAAGAAGTGGCTCGGACTCTGAGACACATAAAGTCCCTCCAAGCAAGATTACCATGAACCGTGTTTTGGAAAATTAGCATTAAGTATTGACACTTCAAAAAGAAAAACTGCAAATGGAAAAGCAGAAACTGTAATTAAAGAAAATTAAACTGAAGTTGGAGCTTAAAAAAAAACTTCTCACTGACCACTGTCCAAGATTCAATTAATCCATTCATTGTATTCAATAATTTCTAATTATCCTGTTGACTTTACTTGTTTAATGTAGTTGCATTCATGATTACTGTCTAAAATTCATTTAACTTGCATGTGTAATTTAAATTATAATATTTGCATACTACTTTTTCAGTTGTTTTTACTAATCTTCTCAATTATATTATATATTGATTTGATGAATAAATCATATTCTGCAGCAAGTACATATCAGAATAGTCATTTTTTCAGTTTTCTCAGTCAATAAGTAACGGTTTTCTACAACAACGCCCAGGTCTGCATTTCCCAAAAGCATCATAAGCCTAAACTGATCACAGAGAAAATTGCTGGCAATGGCTTCTACAATCTATTTACACATACAGTGCTTTTGGGAGACGTAGACCAGATTTATCTTCATCTTCACAGCTGGTTCTTCAAGCATCTGGTCTTCCTCCAGGTCTGGGAGTGCAAGAGCTCAATTAAAAGGAGAATTATCTTTAGCTCATTTTCAATTAAAGTAACTGTGGGAAATATAGCCAGACTTTAAATTACAGTTCAAGTGTGTTTATTACGTTGTTGCCATGTTGTGTGTTTGCACAGATTATGCTTCTTGTTGAGTCTCTCTATGATTCATTTATTTTTCATGGCAGGATAGGATCAAATTTTATGACAGCTTTCCTGAAAATGAAGTGGATTTATATATGTGAAGATGAGAATGAAAAGCAATCCGCTGTTGATATTTCTGCGCTCTCAGCTGCCTCAGTCTGGAGCTTTTATTAAACCCATCTATCAAGTTTTCAGAGAATCACACACTAACTGAGACTGTTAGCAATCATGTGGCAATAATGTGCTTGATGCCACTAAAGTAACGCCCATGATCCTCAGAGACCTGAACCCAGCTCAGATTCACTTCGCAAAACTGTGTATGTGTGTGCCTTCAGTTCAGTGTAATAAAGTGCAGTGAGGCTGTCCGTTTTATAATTTATCTTCATTCCCCTGCCACACAGGGCACAAGGGTCACACGGGTCACTACATCTGTGGCCAAACATGAAAGACTAATATTAACTTCCTATGGTGAGAAGAGAGCAGATCTGACTCTCTTTCTTTCTCACACATACGCGCTCGCACACACTTAGACAGACATTGATATTTACTAAACCTAAACCTTCTGACAGTATCAGATTCATCAAAGCATGATTTATGGGTCTGTCAGATGATCGCGCCATGTGTGCTGTTTGTTACTTCAAAAACATGACACTTCTCACAATATATTTTGTATGTATGTGTGTGCGTGTGTGTGTACGTGTAGATGAGTGTATGTCTCCTTTAGGGATGGAAAGTGGTGAGATAACTGAAGAAAGGATAACTGCGTCATCACAGTATAATCCCAGCTGGTCTCCACTGCGCTCCAGACTGAATTTCCCTGAAAATGGTTGGACGCCGTCAGAGGATTCTGCTCGGGAGTGGATACAGGTACACACACACACACACACACACACACACACACACACACACACACACACACACACACACACACATGTTGGGTTTACATGTTTTATGGGGACATTCCATAGGCGTAATGGTTTTCATACTGTACAAACCGTACTTTGTATCGCCCTACACCTACCCTACACCTAAACCTAGCCCTCACAGGAGATTGTGCATACTTTTACTTCATCAAAAAAACTCATTGTGCATGATTTATAAGCCTGTTTCCTCATGGGGACATGAGAAATGTCCCCACAAGGTCAAAATCTACTGGTATTCCTATCCTTGTGGGGACATTTGGTCCCCACAACGTGATGAATACCAGGTACACACTCACACACACACACACACACACACACACACACACACACACACACACACACACACACACACATTCTCTAATATTATAGGGAATAAACTGTTTCATTATACCAAACAAGATGACCTTTATACATGTAAAGTCACATATGCACACTCAAATGTGGACAAAATATTTGAAAAATAACTGAAGTTGTATGAAAAGGAAAACTGGAGATGCTGGACATTCATAAGTGGGTACTTGTGTTTGGCCTAAAAGAGTTTACATTTAAAGGGACAGTACACCCAAAAGTGATAGTATACCCAGTATCACACTGAAAGCATGTGTTTTAAACCATAGAACAGATAGCATGCTTTGCTCGAACTTTTGTCATGGCGTTGGAACTGGTACACCTTTGTTGCTTGGGAAAACAAATTTATTATGTCACTGGGGGAGCGAAATCTGAGCGGCTCGTTTTTTCACGTTTGCAGAAAAAAGGCTTACCAAAACAAAGTTACTGAGCTGTCCTTTTTCACATTTTCTGGGTTAATAGATACACTGGGGACCCGATTATAGAACTAAAATTTGGAAAAAGTCAGATATCCATAATATGTCACCTTTAAAGGTGCAGTGTGTAGATTTTTGCAGCATCTAGCGGTTAAGTTTTGAATTGCAACCTGATTGCAACCAGCGGCTCCGTCCACCGCTCACCCCTCCCTTTACAGAAACTACGGCAACCGACACGCGATTAAGATGTCGTCGTTTCAGACAGCAAAGAATAATGAAGTTTCTTTTAAAACGTAAATAAGAGAATTATATTTACTTGTTAATTCAATAAAACGATGTTATTGTGAATATTGCAGTTACTTGTTCATCATTGTGTCAGTGTTTTTTCCCAAGAACAGCAGTGATGAAACGCGATCTGTAGAGCAGTTTGTCCGTTCAGGGCTACAGTAGAAACATAACGGCGACTTCCATGTGGGGGGACCCGCGGTGTATGTAGATATAAACTGGTAATTGTAAGGTAATAAAAACATAATGGTTAATTAAGTAAGGTCTTTATTCACCCCTGAAAACATAGTTATGTATATGATATTGCATTTGTGTCTAGAGATAATCTTAAATATTACACACTGCACCTTTAATATCATGTACAGTTGAAGTCAAAAGTTTACATACACCTTGCAGAATCTACAAAATGTTAATTATTTTAGCAAAATAAGACGGCTCATACAATTTTTTTTTATTTAGTACAGACATGAATGAGATATTTCACATAAAAGATGCTTACATATAGTCCACAAGAGAAAATAATAGTTGAATTTATAAAAATGACCCTGTTCGATAGTTTACAAAAACTTGATTCTTAATACTGTGTTGTTACCTGAATGATCCACAGCTGTTTTTTTGTTTAGTGATAGTTGTTTATGAATCTTTTGTTTGTCCTAAACAGTTAAACTGTCCGCTGTTCTTCAGGAAAATCCCACAAACTACTTTTTGTTAGTTTGTTTAGTGATAGTTGTTCATGAGTTTGAACCTTCTGTAATAGTTGCATGAATCTCAAAATCATACAGTTATTGTTAGAAAAGGTTCAAATACACAAAAAAGCTGAAAAACCAAAGAACTTGTGGGAGCTGAAGGATTTTTCTGAAGAACAGCAGGCAGTTTAACTGTTCAGGACAAACAAGGGACTCATGAACAACTATCACTAAACAAAAAAGAAACTGTGGATCATTTAGGTTAAAACACAGTATTAAAAATCAAGTGTATGTAAACTTTTGATCGGGTTAATTTTTATAAAGTCAACTATTATTTTCTCTTGAGGACTATATGTAAATGTCTTTTATGTGAAATAAAAAATCTCTCTTATTTTGGTAAAATAACATTTTGCAGATTTGTATGTTGTTTTGATTTAATATCTAATCTGTAGACATATAGGTGATAAATGTTAAACCTGCAATAGCACTTGAGTCGGACATACTCACACATAGACAGAAGGAAAGGGTTTTCCTGGCTCTTTGTTTTTACAAAGATTTTGACTGACGTGTTGTCATTCTCACAGCAGTACACGCAGGAAGGGTTTCCTCTTTGAAAGAGGACAACCGTAGACGGCGCTTGCACTAACAGTAGGCCAGCGTTTTCTGACGTTACCAGGAAAACAGAAACACATCTGGACAACACATTTCATTCTGACACAGACAGAGAGAAAGAAAGAGGTCATTCCTCCAAATCTGATCACGAGGTTCTAGCACAGATTTCTTTTTAGCAGCAGGAGTTGAACTAGTGAACTTGTTTTCAAAGGTCACTGCTTTCCGCTGAGAATGAGTGTAAGATTTTAACCATTAAGGATATGGAGTTATATCTCTGATATTTAAGACTATAATTACGTCTATAGAAATGTAAATCCCTGAAGTCTGGTATGCAAATATAAAGTACATTTGTACAGCAGATGTAAGTTTTTATAGAGAATGTAATCTGGATGTGTTTTATTGAAGATTGTACTGCTCATCCAGGTGGTTTTATCACTAGTACAATGGTTAAATTTTCTAGTTACCATTTCTTTTATTGCTGCACATAACTGTGTATACATATATACTTTAAAAGTTCAAGGGTCAGTGAGATCAAAGCTAAAAATACAGTAAAAACTCTAACATTGTAAAATATTTTTAAAAACGGAATTTATTCCAAATGTTTAAAATGTGTCTTCAGTGTCACGTGATCTTTTAGAAATCATTCTAATATGCTGATTTGCTGCTCCAAAAACTATCTTCTTGTTATTATTGATGCTGTAAACAGTTGCATGATATTCCATGGAAACTGCAATATATTTTTTCAGGATTATTTGATAGGAAGTTCCCAAAAAACAGCATTTATTTGAAATTGATATCTCTTGTAACATTATAAATTCCTGTAAAATCTTGGAATCCACTCATAAAAACAGAGTATACTGTATAATTTACCAAATTTTAGATGAATCAATCAAATAGGTCAGTAAACTTGAATCAAAATAAAATACGGACTAATGTCTGTGAATATAAAGCCACAAAAACGCTGGTTTAACTTGAAGAAATTGTGACAGAAATATATTTCTTAATGTAATCATAGTACTACTAGTAATTTTAAATTATAATTTTTGAGGAATAATTACCTAATTCATAAAACCAGTTTATGAGATGGTTTTGATTATTAAAATTGAATAAAACTTAAAATGGAATCCAGAAAATTAATTGAAAATACAGAATTTTGCTGTTAAATTGTTTCATTTTTTTTTTTTTTTTAGACATTAAAACAGAGTGTAGAAAAATTAAGATGGAAAAAAAAAAACGGAATCCAGAAAAATAAAATCTTAATTAATTAGTTATTAGTTTGAGTAAACAATCTGGATTTTAAACTTAACACTCAGACAGGTGGTCGGTTGCATATAATAACAAAAACTAGTCATAATTTCTTTAATTGGTTACATGAAAACGCGGATTGGTTTTGAATCCAAAAAATATGGATTATTACCTTTTGGTAACCGCTAGTTGGTCAGACTAGCTCTTAAGGCAAAGTTCATGAAACTGGTCACAGGTCTTAAGAATGGCTAATTTCTGTTTGAGTCATTACCCTGTTGGAAAGAAGCTCAACGAATGTGTGAATCGAGGTAAAACTACCATGGCAAACTATCTGGCAAGCAATATCAAATCTTTTTTTCAGAGATGGCTCCATTTTCACTTCTTTCTCTCTAAAACCATCTGTCTTTCCTGTCCAAATTCTTCATATTCCTGCCTTTGAACAAGTGATCCTTGTCCCGGGGCACTTTTGAATCACACTATGTCTTGTCTTTTGGCCTCAGCCTGGAAACTATCCTAAGAAAGCAAAGGAATCATAAGGGTCAGTAGAGTACCGTCTTCCTTTTTCCTTATGTCTCTTCCCTTTCCTGCTTAAGTTCTCTATTTCTCTCTCTCTCACACACCCACCAATATCCTGTTTTCTGCAAAAAGTGTCCATGTTTGTCTTTAGATCCTGGCATTTGAGGGCCTCTGCTTCTGTCCTGCTATTGTTCCCTCGTTAAAGGTTGTTAACACTTGTTGATCTTGTTAGCGGCGACTGGCTCCAGTTGGCAGCTCTGCCACTTCTGATATGGCACAATATTGAAAAGCAATTAGCCTCATAATACCTTCCTGTTCAGAGAGAGAGAGAGAGAGAGAGAAAAGGAGAGAGAAAGGGATGGCAGCAGTGTGGTTTTGGTGCATCTGCTCACTGAGACTTGGGTGGAAACCAGTGGGAGAGAGATGTGAACTTTTGTGCCAGGAATGTTTGTATTGAGCCAAACTCTCTCAATAGGCTATTTATGCACACTTCTGTTGCGTCAGTTGAGTTTAATTTATCTCGAGAGTCACGCACACACTCGAGGGACAGACAATAACTGACATGCTAGATTTATAAGGCAGGAATTGCTCCACGACAACATGATTTGTTGTTCCGACCCGGGTCTTTGACCGCGTTTTAGTGTTATGTGGTCATTGTTACTGTAAGGTTATTGGAGGTCTCCAGACCCTTAGAACAGACTTCTTGTAATACTTGAGGAGGGAAGGAAATGGAGATTCTCGGAACGTGAAACACAATATAAGACTATGATAGATGCTTCAGAAATTCTGAGTGTGTTTCATCGGCCAGTTATTGTTGTGAGCGTAAGTGATTCAAATTACGAGTAATGAACTGGTTAATATGAACAAGCGGCTGCCAAGTCTTGTCAAACTGTATAAGTTTGATAATTGTGTTAATTTGTTCAAGGTGTAGAGCTGAAGTCATAGTTTTACAGTGAGAACCTCTTTTCTTTTTCTTCCAGCAGTTTTTGGCTCTAATTAAACCATATTCACAGCTTGTGCTGTGTGTGACTGAAATCACGATTTTCCCAAGCACATGTTTCTAGATGAAAATTAGTTTGTTTCTATCACTGTCATAGTTTTTTTTTTTTTTCTAAACATACCATCCAAAAGAAAAGGGAATTCCAGTCTTGAGACTGAAGTCCTGGTCAGTTGGGATTTTAGGAATGTTGTTCTATGAGGAACAAGGACGTTGATCCAGGAACTTGCCCTACTTTAGTAAATCATGTTTAGCTTTTAGCCCCCTTGTCCAGACACTGCACTGCATTGCTGCTATGCAGTGAACACACCATAGATCATACTAACTGACAGCGAATTAGCGTAGTGATAACTGACGGTGATTAACTAGCAGTTAGAGAGTAAAAGCCCTTTTCTTACAATCTCTGTCTGTCTTTCGCAGGTGGACTTGGGTTTTCTGCGGTATGTGACGGCGGTAGGAACACAAGGTGCCATATCAAAGGAAACAAAGAAAGCATACTACGTCAGAACTTACAAGATCAGTGTGAGCTCAAACGGAGAGGACTGGATTGCCCTGAAAGACAAAACCAAACAGATGGTGAGTGTTTTTTATTTAGTTGAAGTCAAAAGTTTACATACACCTAGCAGAATCTGCAAAATTGTTTTTATTTCAGCAAAATAAGACGGATTATACAAAATCCATGTTATTTTCTATTTAGCACTGACCTGAATAAGATATTTCACATAAAAGATGTTCACATATAGTCTACAAGAGAAAATAATAGTTGAATTTATACAAATTAACCCTTAATACTGTGTTACTACCTGAATGATCCACAGCTGTGTTTTTTTAGTTGTTCATAAGTTCCTTGTTTGTCCTGAACAGTTAAACTGCCCACTTCAGGTCGCACAAATTCTTAGGTTTTCAGCATTTTTGTGTATTTGAACCTATTCTAACAATGACAGAATGATTTTGAAATCCATTTTTTCACACTGAGGACAACTGAGGGACTCATATGCAGCTATTACAGAAGGATCAAACGCTTACTGATGCTCCAGAAAGAAACACGTTGCATTAAGACCTGAGGGTGAAAACTTTTAAACATAATGAAGATGTGTACATTTTTTTTTATTTTGCCCACATATCATATTTTTTTTCATTTAGTACTGCCCTTCAGAAGCTACAAAAATACTTACATGTTTCCCTGAAGACAAAATAAATTCAATTTTCCCTGATCTTCACATTCAAAAGGCTTTCACCCCCTGGCTCTTAATATATCGTGTACACGAAGAATTTGTGGAAATTTTTCTGTTTAGGACAAAGAAGAGATTCATAAACAACTATCACTAAACAAAACAAAAAAAACAGCTGTGGATCATTCAGGTAACAACACAGTATGTGTATAAACTTTTGAAGAGGGTCATTTTTATAAATTCAACTATTGTTTTCTCTTTAGGACTACATGTAAACATATTTTATGTGACATATCTTATTCAGGTCAGTACTAAATAAACAATAACATGCATTTGTATGATCCCTCTTATTTTAGTAAAATTATTAACATTTTGCAGAGAAGGTGTATGTAAACTTTTGACTTCAACTGTATATATAAAATTGTTCTATCTTTGTTTTGTTATTTCTGTAGATTGTTTGGCAAAAAATTGTGTAAAACAATCATGCCAATAGAAAAAATTAAGTTAAACATTATACATGTCATTTCTCTGTTTCTCAGGTGTTTAATGGAAATCAAAATCCGACAGATGAGGCACGCGCCAGGCTGCCCAAACCCACCCTTGCCCGTTACGTGCGGATTCGACCCATAACCTGGGAACAGGGCATCTGCATGCGTTTCGAGGTGTACGGATGTAAAATATCAGGTATCTCATCCCACAAACACACACTCATAGCAGAGGATTTTTGTGGTGAAATTCAGCCATGACGTCACTATGAAATCCCAGCAGGTGTTGCTATGTTTTGCAGCACTGAGTCACTCTCAGTTCGCCACTCCGTATGTGATCATTAGAGAATGACTCCCCTCTCTATTCACTGACACCTAATACTGACATCAAGAGGTCCCATCTGCATGCGTGTGTTTATTTTAATAAATTCTCACCATTTCTGACAGGTAGAAGTAGCCTGTGTGTCTCTTTCCTGTGGTTCAGAATATTGCTGCTTCTTTCATTAGAAAAGCTCATATTCTCTGTCCTTCTCTCAGATGCTCCATGCTCCAGTATGCTAGGGATGGTTTCGGGTCAGATTTCGGACTCTCAGATCACAGTGTGGCCGTCGGCAGAGAGGGGCTGGCTGCCTGAACAGGCCCGGCTCTTAACCGGCCGAACAGGCTGGGTGGTCGCTCACCAGCAGGGTCTCGGGAAGAACCAGTCACTGGAGCTGGATCTGGGGGCCCAGCGGATGGTAACGGGTCTCATCCTGCAGGGAGGGAAATACAGAGACGTGAATATTTTCATCAAGCGATTCAGGGTCACATACAGCACGAATGGAACAGACTGGAGCCACGTACTAGAGGAGAACAGCAACAAAGTGAAGGTATTGCACTTGTAAAAGCCCGTTCACACAAAGAATAACTATAATAATAATAATACTAATAATACTAAAACTATATTAGCGCCCATAACATTGGACAATAACATTCTGTTTGTTATAACCACTCACTGCTTTTATGTTGTTAGCCACTTTAAATGCTCAAGCTCTTCCAAGTTGAGTGGATTCTGATTAGCTGTTAATGTTTTCATCATTAATCAGTTGGAAAAAAAAATCTGAAAGTGTTCATTTATAAAGTTATTGTTATAGTTAAGGGTTGCTATAACTTAAAAAAATAAAGTTGTTCTAATTTTACAAGAATAGGGAAATCCAGACGGCTGTAACGTGTTTCCAACTTATGAACAATAAAAGCTTTGGGAGCTAATCAGAATTTTATGGAAGCCTGTTTCCACATCTGAATAAAAAATTAAAAAAAGGTCATTGTCATTTTATCTTACGATTCTGACTTTTTTCTTGTAATTGCGAGTGTACATCTCGCAATTCTGACTTTTTTTTTTCTCAGAATTGGGAGATATAAACTCTCAGTTGCAAGTTAGAAAGTCAGTATTGCGTGATATAAACTCGCAATTGCAAGAATTATTTTTTAAATCTCACAATTTCTGACTTTATAACTCAAGTTTTAATATCAATTCTGAGAAAAAATCAGAATTTTGAGATTTAAACTTGCTATTTATGACTTTCTGACTTTATAACTAGCAATTACGAGTTTATATCTCCTATTTCCGACTTTATAACTCGCAATTGCGAGTTTAAAGGTCCCATATCATACACATTTCTGGAGGTTTATTTTATTTGTTGATGTCCTTAAGAATATATATTTGCGGTATAAGTGCCAAAATCCATCTCAATATATTTTTACAGCTCCTTTTTTAGGAGCTCTGTCAAAAACAGGTCGATTTTGGCCCATCTAATTAATATTCATGAGCCTCTCTTCTGATTGGCCTGTTGTTTTCTGAGTGACGCACAACCAGGCCAATCACAGGTAACTACGGTCATGTATGCTGTAAGCGTAAGCGAGCTCAGAGCAATAGAGAGAGCTGATACTCAACAGGATATTTTAGAATGATCATTAATGTTTTTTCTTTTACAAACACCGAATGCAGTAAGCTACATAACTGTTGCTTTAGTAAAGCCCCTTTCACAATGCGCGCTGATTCTGGAAAATTACGGGAACTGTGTGAACCAAAGCCAGAACCTAAAGGCAGTGTTGTAGTAATGATGCACGTTATCAAGCGACTCTTCACAACGAAAAATAACGTTACGTGCAAAGTGGAATGAAGCGGCGATCAGACAGAGCCAGCTCCTCACTATCAGCGCTGAAGCACAGTTTGTTCAGGTTAGTTTCAGTTTAGTGAAACGTACGCGTCTCATTACATCTCACATCCAAACGTCACATGTCTTTATGGGTTGTGTGTAAAGCACGCACAGATTCCGGAAAACAACTGTGAATGAACCAAATTAAACAATTCCGGAACAAATCGTGGGACACATTATCCGTGTATTTACCGGAATCGCTGTGTGAAAGAGGCTGAAGTTGACGTGCCGCTGGTCTCTTATATTAACGTTGTTCTGAAGCCTGTGTAATGATCGTAGCTTGACATCTATCGACTGAACAGGGTTTTCTCCACTTGTTTTCCTGTTGTTGTTGCTCAATGGAATGGATGCGTTGTTGTCTGGGGGTTTGACAAAAGGAGGGTGGGACGTTGGTTTGTGACTGAAGGCGGTGACTTGAGTCGATCGGACGTCACATCGTTACGGAAGTCACAGCTGCTCGTGAAAATGAACAGCTACTTTAAGAAGGCTGTGTGCAGTTTACTGTGGATTGACTGTTTTGAAACTCATATGGTAGTTAGATAGCCCCTAGACCTTAGTTATCATGAAAAAAGCCAGGAAATTTTGATTTTGACGATATGGGACCTTTAAATCTCACAATTCTGGAAAAAAAGTCAACATTGTAAGATTTATACTCGCAATTTCTGAACTTTCTGTTTTTTTTTAACTAGCAATTGCGAGTTTAAATCTCACAATTCTGAGAAAAAAAATGTCATAATTGTGAGATGTAAATTGGCAATTTCTGATTTTCTGACTATATAACTCACAGTTGTGAGTTTATATCTTGCAATTCTGAGAAAAAAGTCAGCATTGTGAGATTTTAACTCGCAATTTCTAACTTTCTGACTTCTGAATTTCTAAAATTCTGAGAAAGAAACTCGTCATTGTGAAAAAAGTCAGAATTGTGAGATTTAAACTTGCAATTTCTGACCTTTCTGACTTCATAACTAGCAATCACAAGTTTATATCTGACAATTTTGACTCTTTAACTCACAATTGCGCATTTATATCTCACAATTCTAAGAAAAAAACTTGCAGTTGTGAGTTTAAATATATCAATTCTGAGAAAAAAAGTCAGAATTGTGAGATTTAAACTCGCACTTTATGACTTTCTCACTTTATAACTTTTTCTGACTTTATAACTCAATTGCGAGTTTAAATCACAAAATTCTGAGAAAAAAAGTCTGAATAACGAGATGTAAACTTGCTGTTATGAAAAAAAGTCAGGAATGTGAGATCAAAATTTGCAATTACCTTTTTTATTTTTTATTTATTGGCATGAATGGCCTTCCATAGAATTCACATGACTTTAAGGAGCTTGAGCATTTAAAGCAGGAGGAGAACATGCCTGCATCACGTATTTAATGTTATCGTCTACTTGTGTGCTAATAATAAACAGTTATTGTTATATTTATCTTCATAGTTATAGTTCTTGGTGTGGATGAAATGCAGTTTTTTCATTTGGTTAAGCAGACAGACACAAAAATGTTCTAAAAAATTAAATTTTTTTCCCCCATCCAGGTGTTTATGGGTAATCAGAACCATGACACACCAGAAGTACGTACATTCGATCCGGTTCTGATGCGTTTCCTGCGTATCTACCCTGAGCGTGGGGCTCCGGAAGGCATGGGGTTAAGGCTGGAGGTTTTAGGGTGTGACCTTCAAGGTGAGTGACAACCAAACCAACCAATCACAGAGCTCAGAGCAATCTCATCCTCAAGCTATTTATTCCAAATGAACAAGATGGTGTATATTTTGTGAAAGCGTTGCTCGTGTAAACATCCTTGATCTCTTTTTAGAACCCACAACGCCTCTTCCCCTCACCACCACCATGGAAACTACAGTAGCCACCGTCACTAGTGCTCCAGGGAATATTCCAACAACCACCATTATTCCAACGACAGTGGAGAATTGCGATGATGACGGAAACTGCCATAGCGAATCAGTGACGGACTACGACACAACAGGTTAGATCACTAATCTAATTATGTTGGCTAAGCCATAACACTACCTCAACTCCTTGGAGAAACCTTATGATATTTTTAGATTTTAATTAAGACATTATTTACTCACTTTATCATGCTGTTTTCATAATAGGGACTGTTGGGAGGTCCCAATAATGATGGTAATTTCAGGTTTTACTACCTCTGTGGGACATTTCGGTCCCTACAAGGAAAGCAAAACCTCACATACACAAACATCCACACAGAGACAGACTATGACCCAAAAGGTTACAAATACAAACACCCACACTGAAATACAGACCAACTACGACCCAGCAGGTTACGTACGCTTAGCAAAACAGCAACATGCTACGACCCATAGGTTACAAACAAACAACGACCTAAACTGTGACATATCAGATTACACAAACACACAAATACAAGAATGAAGGCATGAAGACAATGGGTCTCATTCATTAATAATTGTACATGCACAAGGGCACTTCTTACTAAAAATTCCCAGCTAATTCACAACAAGTGCCTATGCACATAATTTATTCCTAACCTCATTTTAATGTTAAAGAATTTTGGAGTATTCTAAATAAGCAGTCGCATGTCCAATGTTAGTCATTTGCATTAAACACACCTAAATCAACTCCATACAGGGGGCTTTCTGTGTAACTTTTCTTTTCCAGCCTTTTGTCACTCTGCAAACATCCCTGTTAAAAAAAAATAGACACCATCACAGAAATTCTAATGGTTTCCACTGCAAATACAATTACAAACCATCAACTTTTAACCATTAAAACTATTAAAAAATGCTCTCCTATAGTGTGTTTTGGAACATATTCCATTAGGATTTAGTCAATGGTTTTAACAAGCCACCAACAGAAGGTGACGAATTACCAGTAGAGACTAATAGGCACCATTACAGTTTCCAATAGCTATACATAAATGCATCTGCATTGTTACACAGAGAAACCTTGCGACTCCAGCTGTAGTGGAGCTTGTCTTACTCTTTCACTGTATGTAATTAAATATATGTAAGATAAAATGTCTGTGTATAAGATTTCATCTTAAGATGATTATAAGGCCACCCAGAGTATGTTATTTTTGCATGTGGTTTCAGTTGTTCCTACATTAGTGAATGACACAAATTGAGTCAACATGAACCAAATACATAAACATACAGAACATGCAAATGGAATTTAACTAGGCTGTATTTCATTAACTCTATTGCACTTTCTGCATTTTGTTGTCCATAGAAACTGTAGTGGCAGAGCCGTTTATGGAGATGGAAGCAGTACCTGGTGAGAAAACGGCACACATACAAAAGAGACAATTATCTGTAGTGGCAATAACAATTTGGAGTGTTGCTGGTGTTGTAAAAAACTGGTCCACCCTTGATGGTACTCTCTTTAGTGGCTGATTAGAATTCCTACTAAATTACATTATGATATGACCAGGGAGCATACAGATACTTGATTAGCCTGATGAACATAATAGAAATGAGGAACATAATGCACAGTCTCTCTCTTTGGGGTTTATCATATTGAGTGCAAAGAAAATCTCTAGTGCCACCAAGTGTTGTGCAGCACAATTACATGATATAATCTCCAGGTTTTCAAGCACTTTTGTGTTTTCAACAATGACTGTATGATTTTGAGACCCATCTTTTTACACTGAGGACAACTGAGCGACTCATATGCAACTATTACAGAAGGTTCAAACGCTCACTTATGCTCCAGAAGGAAAAACCATGCATTAAGAGTCAGGGGTGAAAACCTTTTCAATTTGAGGACCAGGGTAAATTTAACTTATTTTGTCTTCTAGGAAACGTGTAACTATCTTCTGTAGCATCTGACGGGCAGTACTAAATAAAAAAAATATGATATATCAGTCCCTCAGTTGTCCTCAGTGTAAAAAGATGGATCTCAAAATCATCCAGTCATTGTTGAAAAGGGTTCAAATACACAAAAATGCTGGAAAACCAAAGAATTTGTGGGGCCTGAAGGATCTTTCTGAAGAACAGCAGGCAGTTTAACTGTTCAGGACAAACAAGGGCCTCGTGAACAACTATCACTAAAAAAAGATGTATGATCCCTCTTATTTTGTAAAATAACATTTTGCAGATTCTGAAAGGGGAGTGTAAACTTTTGACCTCAACTGTGTATTTTCTGAAATCTCTGAATTTTGCTTATACACATCAGATGTGAAAAGTTCACAGTTCCTTAAAAGTACCTAGATCATGAGATTTACTGGAGTCATGAGAGAATGTGATATCTAGATACATTGCTGTGCAATTATCCACTGGTTATTGGTGATTTAGCAGATTTCACTGCAGTATCTTTTGGCGGATACACGCTTGTTTAATGCACTTCACTTCCCTGTGGGGTTTGAACCTACAGCCTTTGGAATACCTGCCCAAAGCTTTGACTAATAAGCTACTGCCAGTCCAAAAATATAGAGTACCATACTGCATTAACTGTAGCTTACTTGAACATCTTTAGCTGTGTTGAATGGAAGGTCAATTCAGTTCAAAGTCCTGTAAAGTTTACTTAGTGTTGTTTGTTCTCCTGTTTAGCATATATCTGGTTTGCATGTGACTTTGGCTGGGCTGATAACCCTTCCTACTGTGGATGGAGTCAGGATGGAGGTGAAGGAGCCGAATGGCATATAAATAACAACAGCAAACACACTGATCACAAACTGCCTAATCTGGACCACACAGGTAAGAACAATTGACTTGTTCATCAGACTAGCATGAAATTTAAATTTATAAATTCCTAAATGCACTTTCATTATGTATGAACTAATTTTAAGTTAAAGAATATTGAGATAAACTGCTAAAATGATTGCAGGAAGTGTGATGGATTCATGCGTTTCCTCTCTTCTGTTTCAGGAATGCCTCACAACTTCATTTACGCAGCTTCTAACACAAACGCACAGATAGAGATCGAGAGAAAAACTGAAACAGAGACAGATGAAGAACTGGCAAGAAAAGGAAGGGTTGCGAGGCTGGCCAGTTTGCCCGTCACTGCCCCGGATTCAGACCTGTGCATGTCTTTCTGGTACCACTTCACTGAAAAACACACAGGAACTCTG